>NC_134483.1:135903265-136203265 GCF_040206685.1 Ascaphus truei | reverse complement strand
ATATATATACAGTACTGTATATACACAGTATATACGCAGGGGACCCCCTGCTCCCCGAGATACAGCCCCCTTTAGGGGGTGCCGGTATCCCTCTGCACTGCTTGGTTTACAGGCTGCGATCACGTGATCGGGCCCTTTAAACCAAGCAGAGGGATACCGGCACCTCATAAAGGGGGCTGTATCTCGTGGAGCAGGGGGTCCCCAGACCTGAAACCAGTGCGGTTCAGCTCCGGAGACCCCCTGCACATCTACACTATAAATAAAAATGTATTTAAAATAATTTTTAATGTGCCGATGTTTGCGCAGAGAGAGAGCAGCGGATCTCTCTCTGCTGCAAACACATCTCGCCCCCCCCGCCGGCCCATAGTATCATTTATGTATGTGCATATACAGTACTGTATGTGTACAGTACTGTATGTTAGGGGTTATAGGGGTTGTTGTTATACAGTATATATATATATGGTATATGCACATACATAAATGATACTATGGGCCGGCGGGGGGGCGAGATGTGTTTGCAGCAGAGAGAGATCCGCTGCTCTCTCTCTGCGCAAACATCGGCACATTAAAAATTATTTTAAATACATTTTTATTTATAGTGTAGATGTGCAGGGGGTCTCCGGAGCTGAACCGCACTGGTTTCAGGTCTGGGGACCCCCTGCTCCCCGAGATACAGCCCCCTTTATGAGGTGCCAGTATCCCTCTGCTTGGTTTAAAGGGCCCGATCACGTGATCGCAGCCTGTAAACCAAGCAGAGCAGAGGGATACCGGCACCCCCTAAAGGGGGCTGTATCTCGGGGAGCAGGGGGTCCCCAGACCTGAAACCAACGTGATTCAGCTGAGGAGACCCCCTGCACATCTACACTATCAATAAAAATGTATTTCAAATGTATTTATTGTCATTTATTTATTTATTTAGTTTTATTTATTTATTTTTTGGCGGCTGCTGTGTGTGAGTTTTTTTTATTGTGGGTAGCGGGGGTGGGTGAAGGGGGTATTAGCCCCAACGGTGGCTGTTAAGGGCTTGCGGGGGGTAGCGGGAGGGCTTAACCCCTTCATGACCGTAGCGGTATTAACTGCTACGGCCGTGAAGGGGTTAAGTGCACCCGCAACCCCCCCGCAAGCCCTAAACTCACACCAAGGGCCAAATACCCCCTTCACCCACCCTCGCTACCCACAATAAAGCGGGCACGGTGAGTTAACCCCTTCATTGCCTTAGCGGCTATCCGCTATGGTAATGAAGCAGCATTTCTGTATTTTTAATAATATTGAGCAGGAGCAGGGGGCCCCCTGAGTTTAGATTTCTGGCTCAGGGAACCCTCTGCTCACTGTACAATATTATTAAAAATACAGAAATGCTGCTTCTTTACCATAGCGAATAGCCGCTAAGGTAAAGAACGAGTGTTTATTTATATATGTGTTTTATTTATACTGTACATGTGCAGAGGGTCTCCGGAGCAGAACTGCACTGGTTTCAGGTCCGGGGACCCCCTGCTCCCCGAGATACAGGCCCCTTTAGGGGGTGCCGGTATCCCTCTGCTCTGCTTGGTTTACAGGCCGCGATCACGTGATCGGGCCCTTTAAACCAAGCAGAGGGATACTGGCACCTCATAAAGGGGGCTGTATCTCGGGGAGCAGGGTGTCCCCCGACCTGAAACCAACGCGGTTCAGCTCAGGAGACCCCCTGCACATCTACACTATCAATAAAAATGTATTTCAAATGTATTTATTGTCATTTATTTATTTATTTAGATTTATTTATTTATTTTTTGGCGGCTGCTGTGTGTGAGGTTTTTTTTATTGTGGGTAGCGGGGTGGGTGAAGGGGGTATTAGCCCCAACGGTGCTTGTTTAGGGCTTGCGGGGGGTAGCGGGAGGGCTTAACCCCTTCATGACCGTAGCGGTATTAACTGCTATGGTCGTGAAGGGGTTAAGTGCACCCGCAACCCCCCCGCAAGTCCTAAACTCACACCAAGGGCCAAATACCCCCTTCACCCACCCCCAATAAAGCGGGCACGGTGGGTTAACCCCTTCATTGCCTTAGCGGCTATCCGCTATGGTAATGAAGCAGCATTTCTGTATTTTTAATAATATTGAGCAGGAGCAGGGGGCCCCCTGAGTTTAGATTTCTGGCTCAGGGAACCCCCTGCTCACTGTACAATATTATTAAAAATACAGAAATGCTGCTTCTTTACCATAGCGCATAGCCGCTAAGGTAAAGAACGAGTGTTTATTTATATATGTGTTTTATTTATACTGTACATGTGCAGAGGGTTTCCGGAGCAGAACCGCACTGGTTTCAGGTCCGGGGACCCCCTGCTCCCCGAGATACAGACCCCTTTAGGGGGTGCCGGTATCCCTCTGCTCTGCTTGGTTTACAGGCCGCGATCACGTGATCGGGCCCTTTAAACCAAGCAGAGGGATACCGGCACCTCATAAAGGGGGCTGTATCTCGGGGAGCAGGGGGTCCCCAGACCTGAAACCAGTGCGGTTCAGCTCCGGAGACACCCTGCACATCTACACTATAAATAAAAATGTATTTAAAATAATTTTTAATGTGCCGATGTTTGCGCAGAGAGAGAGCAGCGGATCTCTCTCTGCTGCAAACACATCTCGCCCCCACTGGCCCATAGTATCATTTATGCATGTGCATATACAGTACTGTATGTGTACAGTACTGTATGTTAGGGGTTATAGGGGTTGTTGTTATACAGTATATATATATATATATATATATATATATATATATATATATACAGTATATATACTGCATTACAATTCATTATAGGGGACGGCTTCAAAGAGAACAGCTCGCAAGCGCCCCCATGTGTTTTTACACGGCATTGCAGTATTGCAGCCAGCCGGAATAAAATGCTTAAATCCCTGCCGGGAAAATAACGCAATGCACTCTGGCAGAAAACGATCACAAACCTGGGTATACCCGAATTCGCGGGACTAGCCGAGCGAGAATAAAGTGTGTCGCCACTGTATTGTATTGTATTGTATGTCTTTATTTATATAGCGCCATTAGTGTACATAGCGCTTCACAGTAGTAATACATGTGCTAATAAAATAAATAACAGATAATATAAATAACAGATCATGGGAATAAGTGCTTTAGACATAAAAGTAACATTTCGGAAGAGGAGTCCCTGCCCCGAGGAGCTTACAGTCTAATTGGTAGGTAGGGAGAACGTACAGAGACAGTAGGAGGGAGTTCTGGTAAGTGCGTCTGCAGGGGGCCAAGCATTATGTATCGTGTTTAGAATATTCACAGTGCTATTCATATGTTTCTTTAAGCAAGTGTGTCTTAAGGTGGGTCTTAAAGGTGGATAGAGAGGGTGCTAGTCGGGTACTGAGGGGAAGGGCATTCCAGAGGTGTGGGGCAGTCAGTGAAAAAGGTTTAAGGCGGGAGAGGGCTTTAGATACAAAGGGGGTAGAAAGAAGACATCCTTGAGAAGAACGCAAGAGTCTGGATGGTGCATACCGAGAAATTAGGGATGAGATGTAAGGAGGGGCAGAAGAATGTAAAGCTTTAAAAGTGAGGAGAAGAATGGAGTGTGAGATGTGGGATTTGATCGGAAGCCAGGAGAGGGATTTCATGAGGGGAGATGCTGAGACAGATCTAGGAAAGAGTAGAGTGATTCTGGCAGCAGCATTTAGGATTGATTGTAGGGGAGACAGGTGAGAGGCAGGAAGGCCGGACAACAGGAGGTTACAGTAATCAAGACGGGAGAGAATGAGGGCCTGAGTCAGAGTTTTAGCAGTCGAAAATCATAGGAAAGGGCGTACCTTAGTTATATTGCGGAGGAAAAAGCGACAAGTTTTAGAAATGTTTTGAATGTGAGGGGCGAATGTGAGAGAGGAGTCGAATGTGAACCCTAGGCAGCGTGCTTGGGCTACTGGGTGAATGATTGTAGTTCCAACAGTAATGTGGAAGGAGGTAGTAGGGCCAGGTTTGGGAGGAAGTATGAGGAGCTCTGTTTTAGCCATGTTGAGTTTAAGGCGTCGGAGGGCCATCCAGGATGATATAGCAGAGAGACATTCAGAAACTTTGGTTTGTACAGCAGGTGTAAGGTCAGGTGTTGAAAAGTATATTTGTGTGTCGTCGGCATAGAGGTGATAATTAAACCCAAAAGATGTTATTAGGTCACCTAGAGAGAGTGTGTACAGAGAAAAGAGAAGAGGTCCCAGGACAGAGCCCTGGGGTACCCCCACAGAGAGATCAATAGAGGAGGAGGAGGTGTTAGCAGAAGAGACACTAAAAGTACGATGGGAGAGGTAGGATGAGATCCAGGATAGAGCTTTGTTCCGAATACCTAGAGTATGGAGAATGTGGAGGAGAAGAGGGTGGTCCACGGTGTCAAATGCTGCAGAGAGGTCGAGTAATATGAGCAGAGTGTAATGACCTCTGTCTTTGGCAGCATGGAGGTCGTCAGTTATTTTAGTGAGGGCTGTTTCAGTGGAGTGAGCAGTGCGGAAGCCAGATTGTAGAGGGTCTAGGAGAGAATAGGTGTTGAGAAAATGGAGCAAGCGAGAGAATACAAGACGTTCAAGTAGTTTAGAGGCAAAAGGCAGGAGGGAGACAGGTCGATAGTTAGAAAGACAGGTAGGGTCAAGCTTGCTATTTTTGAGTAATGGTATGACTGTTGCATGTTTGAAGGAGGATGGAAAGTTTCCAGAGCAGAGGGAGGAGTTAAAAATGTGTGTAAGCGTAGGGATTATAGTAGGAGCTAGAGGTTTTAGGAGATGGGAGGGAATGGGGTCAAGAGGGCAAGTAGTAGAGGGAGAAGAGGAGATCAACAGCGACACATCCTCCTCTGAGACAGTGGAAAAAGACTCAAGGAAGCCAGGAGGATAGTTAGGAAGAGGTGTAGGATGGGGGGAAGAAACAGTGGGGATGTTCTGCCGTATGGATTCCACCTTTTCCTTAAAATAGTCAGCAAAGTCCTGAGCGGAGATGGAGGAAGGAGAGGCAGCTGAGGGTGGTTTGAGTAGAGTATCAAAGACAGAGAACAGTCGGCGTGGGTTAGACTTGTGCATGTTGATTAGTGCAGAAAAGTAGGCTTGTTTAGCTTGCGAGAGGGCAGAGTTGAAACAGGATAGCATAAATTTGTAGTGAAGGAAGTCTGCGAGAGTGTGAGACTTCCTCCAGAGGCGTTCAGAGGAACGAGTGGAGGAACGCAGCATGCGCGTGTGGGAATTTAGCCAGGGTCTAGGGTTAGAAGGGCGAGGGCGGCAGAGAGAAAGCGGGGCATGTAGATCAAGAGAGGAGGACAAGGCAGAGTTGTAGTTCCTGACCAGGTTGTCAGGGTCTGTAGCAGAGCTGAGAGAGGAGAGGGAGGAGTGTAAAGTGGACTCAAAGTCAGGTAAGTGAATAGAGCGCAGGTTTCTGCAGAACCGGGGGGTAGATGGAGGTGGAGAAGGGGAGAAGCGAGATAAAGAGAATGAGATGAGATGATGGTCAGAGAGAGGAAAAGGGGAAATGGAGAAATCAGAGAGAGAGAAGTTTTTAGTGAAAACCAGGTCTAAGTAGTGGCCACCCTTGTGGGTGCTGGCTGCAGTCCACTGTTGAAGGCCAAAAGAAGAGGTAAGAGAAAGAAAGCGGGAAGCCCAAGAGAGAGAGGGGTCATCAATGTGGCAATTGAAGTCCCCAAGGAGAAGAACAAGGGAGTCTGAGGAGAGAAAGAAAGAGAGCCAGGATTCAAAGTGAGAGAGAAAGGCAGAAGGGGGATGAGTAGAGGTAGGTGGGCGATAGATGACCGCCACATGAACAGGTAGAGGAGAGAAGATCTGAACAGTTTGAGCCTCAAAGGAGGGAAAAGCAAGAGAGGGGGGAATAGGAAGGGTTCGGTAATGGCAGACAGAGGAGAGCAGGAGCCCCATGCCTCCACCCCTGCCATCAGGGCGCGGAGTGTGGGAGAAGGAAAGGCCACCATAGGAGAGGGCAGCTTCCAGAGCAGAGTCAGACTGAGTGAGCCAGGTCTCAGTTATAGCAAAGAGAAGCAGGGAGTGAGAGAGAAAGAAGTCATGTACAGAGAGGAACTTGTTAGAAAGAGAGCGTGCGTTCCAAAGGGCACAGGAGAAAGGGAGAAAGGAGGGAGGGTGGCAGGGGATGGGTATGAGGTTGGAGGGGTTGACACCAGAAGGAGTAGAAGTTGCATGTGGGAGGCGAGGACGAGAGCAAGTTGAAATAAGACAGGGACCAGGATTGGGAGAGATATCCCCAGAAGCAAGGAGGAGAAGCATGGATAGAAAGAGGATGCGTGAGGAGGATTTGTAGGGGTGTTTTTTAGTGCAGGGGATATAGCTGTGTGGTGTCAGAGGACGCAGGTAAGAAAGGAGTACATGTGAACTGAGAAGTGGTGAAGGAAGGAGAGATGGAGATATATGAATAGAGTTTGAGACATACTGAGGCTGGTAGAAAGAAGTGCATAATTTGAGAAGAAGTGAAGTCACAGCAAATATAAATGGTAAAGGCAGCATCACAGCAGTAATGATGCAGTCTGGTATTGATGATATCCTCCTTTCCAGCGTAGTTCAAATGCAGGAATCAGGGCCAGATGGGGTGTCCACTTCTTCCTCACTTCTTCTGAACTTCCTTTTAAACTTCAGTTGTTCAATAGTCATGCCACTTATAATGGGCCACTTCCTTTTAAACTTCAGTTGTTCAATAGTCATGCCACTTATAATGGGCCACTTCCTTTTAAACTTCAGTTGTTCAATAGTCATGCCACTTATAATGGGCCACTTCCTTTTAAACTTCAGTTGTTCAATAGTCATGCCACTTATAATGGGCCACTTCCTTTTAAACTTCAGTTGTTCAATAGTCATGCCACTTATAATGGGCCACTTGGATATGGGCTGCAAGCAGACTAGCTGTTCTGACTGGGTTTATATAGGCCTAAAGTCACCTGACAATGTTGTTCTGTCTGCTTAATTAGCACATCTGAGGCACATTCAAACAAATGGTTTTCTACACAGGGTGTTCCCTGCCTAGGTGGCAACACTTAATTTGATTAGGGGTAGACAGAAAACAGCATTCAAATATGGATTTTACCTAGCATTGGATCACTTGCATATACTATATAATACACACAGCAGAGGATTTAGAGATGGATTTTACCTAGCATTGGATCACTTGCATATACTATATAATACACACAGCAGAGTATTTAGAGATGGATTTTACCTAGCATTGGATCACTTGCATATACTATATAATACACACAGCAGAGGATTTAGAGATGGATTTTACCTAGCATTGGATCACTTGCATATACTATATAATACACACAGCAGAGGATTTAGAGATGGATTTTACCTAGCATTGGATCACTTGCATATACTATATAATACACACAGCAGAGGATTTAGAGATGGATTTTACCTAGCATTGGATCACTTGCATATACTATATAATACACACAGCAGAGGATTTAGAGATGGATTTTACCTGAGGAGAGAAGAAGGATAAGATAAGAAGGATAAGATCCATTAGGGTAAGAGTTCCTTCCTTTTAAACTTCAGTTGTTCAATAGTCATGCCACTTATAATGGGCCACTTGGATGTGGGCTGCAAGTAGTAGTAGTAGAGCGCAAAATGCTAGGACTTGTTCAAACTGGATAGTTTGGATGTATGGTTAGAAGGGTCGTCATCTAAAAATAGGATGATTGAACATTGGAAACAGTTTTTGGCAAACACCCAATTTATCAATAGGAAAATCTGGGAGGAAATACTAGAAACTGACGTACAGTATAAGGTAATCAATAATTCACCAGAAAAAAAAAGTGTTTAAATGAAAGGAACTAGAGAGATACGTCGATACAGTTAGATTGAGTTTTAGTTGAATTTAGGAATTAGATTAGTTATTTTTTTGTGTGTAGTTGGGGCTATCTCCTGTATATCAAATATGCTAAGGACAGGAGTTAATTATATCTTCTGATGGAGGAGATAGAGTTAAAAGAAAAAGGGAAGAAAAAAAAAGATCACAACCACTTATGAAGCATTTTCAAGATCGGAAGCTAAGCATAGACAGAGAGTGTGTGTGCAACAGACATAGGTATAGAATATATTCAGTGTATTGTACAGTATAACCAAAAACTGTATAATAATCACATGTACCAATATAAGACATGACCAATGCTGTATTGTGAAATATGACATTTCTGTATCTGTGTGATAAGAATAAAGTAAAAAAAAAAAAAAAACATTAAGGGATTATGACAGGGGTAAGTAGAAAGTTGTATTTACTTTATTTATGCTGGCTGGCTAATATTTTATTTTGAATAGGCAAATGAGCTATTATCCATATGTGGATAATAGTTATTTTGCCCATTACTGTACGTGTTGTGATTGGGGGGGAGGGGTTGATAGGGGTAGAGGAGGTGGGTAATAGGGTTGTTGTATCGAAATTAAAAGAGAACAATTCCGCTCAAGCAATTGTAGCAAATATATCAATAGAAAAAGAGTATATCTCAATAATAAAAAAAACAATTATATCAGATCAAGATGTGATTAACCCATAAACCGTGAGTGACAACAATATATTTTGTGTCTAATTATTATATTTAAATACGTGAAACACTTAATAACTAGTGATATACAACCAGAGAGTCTGCTGCCAGTCAAGAAAGATGGCTCAAAATCTTGTGGAACTGATACATGACACGAGAGATTTAAAAGAATAGGAGATACTGGCACCCCATAACGGGCCTTGTATCTCGGGAAGCAGGGGGTGCCTGTACCTGAAATCAACATGGTTGATACCCCTGCTCACATACTGTACACTAGTATTACATTTTTTATTAAAAGCCTGCAATCACTGGGGAGATATGTGTAGGGAGAGGCGTCTCTCTCTCTGTACAGCTCTCACTGCAGTTGGGACAAATTATTGGGTCAGCCCTTTTGAGAGAGACGAACATCACATCACTGGCTACTCGCCCGTTTTGGGAATTTTGCTATCACAGGTAAACGAGGCTCAAAAAAATGGCGGCTTAACCGTCCCAGCAATTATTTTTATGAAGCCTTATGGAATAGGTCCATATGGTTTTTTTCAACGTCATCTATTATGTACGTTTCTAACGATGACAAGAAATCTGTGCAAATGTATGATACAAATATCAAGATTATTTCAACAGAGATTCTTGTGGAGAAAGGCATGTTACCCTTATTTGTACAAATTGGGTTATGCACTTTTTCTGTGGTATTTTTCTCTTTTGGGTTGTTCTTTAATTTGACAAAATATTTGTACTTTTCGCATCTGTGTTTGAAATTTGCGAGAATGCAATCCTGTTAATTTAGGGTTTGCAGTATTCAGAAATACTATTTGCACCTGTATGTATTTGGTATTCCTGAACTGAAAAGACTAACTGAGAAAATGTGATATTCCTATGAATATACAGCTTGTGTGACCAATTTCGATGAAGCATCAGAAGTGTGTCATATATATTTGATACGAGATCAAAATTGCTTTATTTCACAGTGATTCCTGCCCATAAAATCTTATGAGACAAGCATAGTTATCTTTCACAGAATTCCTTTGGGGCATACTTTAAGAAAGAATATGTTTTTACTGAGGTATATTTTTATTAATAGCTTGTTTTCCCATGTCACTTATTCTGTGTGCCTTTTACATTTGCCTGTGAAAAAATCAAACTATGCACTCTTGCTAATTTGATGCCTGTGTTGGTCAGAAAGAGTATGTAAACCTAAACTTATGTAGCCCACTTTCCCCCTAGTGTAAAGAGTCTACTGGTGTTGCCATTATCTGTTGGCTCACCGAAGTCCCAAGCCTCCGCCACGGGGAGCCCAGGGTGATATAACAACAATCTAGGTGCAGCGCCTCCATCTGCAAGGGATTCCAACTTAGTGGGAGGAGCCCCTCACAGGAACCAAAATACTAATACACACACACTGTATAAAATAACGATAACCATATTATGACGGTAATGAGAATAATAATGCTACTAGTTAGAGCTATCCATCAAGCCTTGCAGGGCTGTAACCCACCACCGTGTAACCCACACGTGTCCCAAAGAGTCCCACATCCAACCCCAATGTGTGAGACAGCACTGCCCACTAGTCTAGGTGTAAATGGTTGGTACACTGGTGTATAACTACCTGCCGGGTGCTCCAGCACCCGGGCGCGCCAGCTGATACAGTAGATATATAGGTTCTGCTGATACAGCGATGATGTCAGCCTCCGCTATGAGTCTTCCTCCGCGTGGGTGGTATCCAGTTGGAGTGTCCCATATGCAGATAGTCTCTAAACACTTTCAGTGTGATCTAGTCTCAGACCACAGACAGTCTGAGCTGCGCAGTGTGCAGCTGTATCCCTAAGGCTTACTCAGCCAGTGGGGCAGTGTCACTGCCTAAGGGCCTGTCCCTGTAGCAGCCACAAACTTGCAGGGGAGTCAGGGCCTAGCTGGGGCCTATATGGGGGGTCTCTGGACTAGTGCAGGGGCCACAGACGCCCTGCACATATACCCTCACCTCTCTCTGTCCCAGCTCCGACTAACAAGGTCCTGAAGCGCCAAATGTATCCATACCAGTCCTCCGTAAATACTGCAGCCCTAATGGCTGTGTTTGAACACTTAACTACATGCCCCTCTACATGCTGGGGGCTGTAGTCACCGCGGAGAATCTTCCCTGTTCTGACTGCCGCTTGCGCTAACTCCTGCGCATGTGTGCGCTCCCCTGACATGGTCATCGGCTCAAAAGCCTGTTCTGCATCGGCTCAAAAGCCTGACAGCTTTGCGCATGCGTGATACACAAAATGGTGGAGCCCTGCAGAGGGAGCCGCCGGAGCTTCCGGTGGTCCGATTGCCACCGCAACCGCCCCCCCACAATACCAGCGCTCACGGGCACTCGCGCACTCAGCAGAGGTGAAGGGAAACAAGGGGGACTCCCAGAGAGGACCTGGCTAATATAATATCATCAAACTCAGGAAACCCAAGGGGATATTATACGGCATAGATTTTTTATTAAAGAAAATAGCTTGTTTCAGACTTTCACACACATGCAATATATTTTAGCACTTCTAAAAATGATAAGGATCACATTTACTCATGGCAAAACTTTTGTGAAAACACTCATATTATATAATCAAAAAATGCATGGTGTTTCTGATCTATTTTTGCAGGATCACGAATGTGCAAATATTTTAACACATACTGTAGCTTTCAATCAGATTATTTAAGGAGCTGTTGCCCTGTGACTTACCTCTCTCATCCTCTGAATGCCTCCCCAAAAGGTTCCTCTTGCCCATAGCACATAAGTAGTTCTCCTAGCATAGAACAAAGGTATAGATGCACTAATGGATAATAGTGGTACATTAATACATTGATAGCGATCTGTCTGTAAGAGTTACCCAATATTGAAAACAGTGTGATCTTGCAACCAGTGTGGAGGGGGTTTTCCAGACCCCAAGCAATAGCGGAAAAAGGAAATACTCCAGAGTGTGGATATCGCTGTAAATAAACTCCTTTTTGGAAAAGCTAACAAAGAAGAAAGGAGGACCCTGCAGGACAGCAATCCGTTGGTCACAAAATATCCATTTATTAAAAATAACCTTTGTAACTTAACTAGTAAATTTTCAGTATAAAAACCTAAATAAAACACAATATTGCATAAATGTGTAGGCACAGTGGTCCAGCTAGAGAGCTGGTTATTAACCCCAGGTCACATCGTCACATGGTTACGGGTGTGCTATACATGACAAATGGAGGTACCAAAGACATTTGGAACCTGGTTGAAGATGTTTGTTGTCTTAGCGAGCATGATAGGTGAGAAGATTCCCCATAACGGTGGACACTATTTGGGAAGTTAATAAATTAGATAAATAATACATTCTACATATTATTAATGGGCATTGGAACATTATTCAAAAAGGCACTACAGTGGGACACGTGTTCACAGACTGACTTTTACTTTCTTACAAATAAGCACGGAGTTTACATGACAAATTGGTCAAAACAGAGATATGTACCCCAACACAATATGGTGTCATAGCTCAACCATAACCAGGCACTTTTCCATGTTTACATTGTGGACACTGCAACAGTATCATTAGGGGTGATAATTTCAATCATCCACTTACAGGGAAAACATTTAAAATACACAATTTCTGCAACTGCGTATGTTGTGCATACCCTCAAATGCCCGTGAGCTCCTGGGAGGAATGGGTAAAGTATCTTAAGATAAATTGTTAAACTCTTAAACAAAAGAAAGAATGAACCAAAAGTAGACAGTTACAGTAGTAGTTGCGTATTTATTTTTCTTACCTTTTTTTCCCCAAAAATGTTAAGAGGTTAGATAATTACTTCATCTGTTTGTAAAGCCACATAGTGACAGTCACTGTCAAATGTTTAAAAGGAATAGTAGGTTTGAAGTTATATAAGAGATATAAAAATATCAAATGTATGGTAATAACTATGAATATTTGTCTAAAACCAAAGGGTGCAAAGTACCAGAAAGCGAATGTGGTTCTCATCCATTGTCGTTTTGTAATAAAAAGGTAATAAATAGGTATGACATTATTTCGCCATAGTAATTTTTTTTAAATCTGCTACCGATTTAATTTGCCACATAAAATCACAACCAGACCTACAGAATATACAGTAATGCCCCTTCCACTTATCTGCACACCGATTTGCAGAGAGAGGAGAGGGTAAAACATGAGACTGAGAGGGTTACACAGAAACACATAGATAACACACATACACTTTTATTTTATTAAAATATAATGTTCTATTAGTTTTCTTACATTTGTTTTATTTATTTCTGTTATGAGTTATGGCAGTGACAGCCAGGGCAGGAGGAGCTCTCCTCTTGCCTCTTCTTTGAGATTGAGGGTCACATTCAACAACTGTTTTAGGCATACAGTAGCTGGCAGTGCAGGCAGAAGAGCCTTAGCAGTGTTTGATGAACTTGCGAATGTTCCTGCTGGTACAGGTCCAGAGTAGGAGTAGCACTGGGCTTGCTTCAACCCTTGTTTTGAGCTTGCTCCTGCACCTGTTCAGTCTGTGTCAGCGAAAAAGGTTGTTGTGGAAAGTAGCCCTGCTTTAGAGGTAGCAGGTAGTAGCGTTGATTTGTTTTTTTGAGGGGGGGACTGTTTGTTTAAACCTCTGTCAGTGTCACCTTTTCCCTCTCCTATTTCCTCATTGTCATTGATCTGAGCTTATCCCTTCCTGAAAGTAACAGAGACCATTGAGGCTTCCAGGAAACAGGAAAAGCTGTTGCTCAAACATTTGTGTGAGGATCAGTTGCTGGAGCAGGGCCCAGTTCTAATCTGGTGTGGACTGCCATAACAGGTTTTTACTCTGTGGCCCTAGATCTGGTCTTAACTGAACCAAGTGAATCGGTAATGCCCAGCACCTCTACAGCTGCTTCTGCTGCTCATGCTTGTGTACTGGAAGCTTCACCAGGTGGGGATGTGGGGGTTCAGTTGGTGGAACCACGGGCAGGGGTGGAGTGGATAGGGTAGACTTGAGCCCTTCTAGCAGTCAGGAGGTTGACACTGTTGTAATCCTATCTGGTCCAGGAGGTGTCCCAGTCTTCTAGCTTGAAGAAGCTGAGGGTGACATTGGTGATGGTGATGCTGGCTCTTCCTATGAGCTTAGCGAGGAGTCATATCGTGGAGAAGTTGAGACAGTGGAATGCGAACTTGCCTCTTGTTGATGTCATAGTGTAAGTCCCCAGGATTCCTGTCCAAGCATTCAAGACTCCTCCACTATCTCTCAGGCCTCACAGGGGTGCAGTGACCTGCCAAAAGGAGCCATCAGCATGGTGTGACAATACTTCTGATTGCCCAATCATGGCTCGTTTAGCACCTCTGAGGTGGTTTACTGTGTGCTTTGTGTAGGGGCAATAGTGGAGGACACCTGGGGATGAGTGCTCTTCAGCAACATTTGGGAAAGGCTGTATCAGTGAACCTCTGCATCCTGTATCTCGAGACCAGATGATACGTGTCCGGGTCATCATGGAAGAGTCACCACACCCTCACCGAAGGAGGCTTTGGTCACCCACTTCTTCTCCTTCACCACAGCACACAATACTACTTCATCAATTCCTCACTACCTGCTAGTTATTACTTTCATCTACTCCCAAAGGGCAATCATACCTAGGACAAAAGTTAATGCCCTTGAAATATTTAAGGTCTGGGTGATTTTACATTTTATGAAATTATTATTATTATTATAACGTTGATTTTATTGCCACTGGCAACTCCTTTTTGTCTGATGTTACTATTTTTAAAACTGCTTGAATAGCCAGAGACCTCATCTCTCCCTTCCAAATCTTTATTAGCTCTCTAATATGGACAGGGTATATAAGGTAAAAAAAATAATACTTGGTTGCCCTTTCTTAATACCCAATTGATTTAATAACATAATTTCTCACAAATCCCTGACCCTCCTATTCATAAAACACAGAAAACAACATACAGTATCACAAAGGACAAGACACAAAACACAACTTATTCCTGAATTGATTTCTTGAATTCTAGACAAGATTTCATTTTCATTTTAATGTTCCATGACACTTCAAATTTATTATTCATGAATCTTAATTTTGAAATGTTGTATTTCCTCCAAAACAAATTAGGTGTATCACAGTAACCTGACATAGACTGTAAATCAAATAATACTAAATGCCCTTCACATAGACCAATTTAACATTTGGCATATCAATTTATATAAGGTTAGCACATTATTGAACTCAGGAAAGAAACAGGAAATTAAACCAAATGTATCCGATGCCCTGGATTTTCCATAGGAAGAAAACAGAATTAATGACAAACAAAGGAAATAAACATTAAAAGGTTAGACACAAAAACAACAATATGTTTGTGCACATTCTTACTACCTTAACCTTAAATCTAATTATTTACGTTGTTTGCAAACAATGTGTTGTATTAGTGAGCTCACAATATGATACCACATGGTTTTATATTTTTATTTAACATACTTAGAATGTCCAAGATATTAGACACATAAAAACAAATATGCTTAGAAATGTAATTACAGTAAATAGTTAACTTTACTTGAAATAGAAAAACATAAAAAGAGTGCATACTACTGTATATCAAAAACATGTAATTACTCCAATTAACCAATCATTATTTACTATAAATTGAAACATTTCTTGACTAAGTAACTTTCAGGAAAATTGTCTTCAGTGCATCTCAGAGCCTAAAGAAATCCCCACTGCCCTTGGCAGCCCATACGGAATGTTGAGGTGTGTGAGGTGGAATAGAGCTGAGCATCAGTTAAAGATTAATTGGCCCTTATTCACTAAAGGATGCTAAGCTTCAGCACGCTCATTCAAAGGAATAGTAGTTAAGGCGTGGTAAAGGTTAGCACCCTTCAGTGAATAAGGACCATTGAGTCTAGTAATTAGTCAACACTGAAATTCGGTTTGTTTTGAAATTAAGCAGAATTGCAAGTTTACAAATAAAACCAATGGTACAAGACAAAGTACTGTGTAAATACTATCAGTTTATATGTAAACTTCCAAGTCGGTAATGTAGTTCTCATTATTACTGTACTGCACAAGTTATACTGCAGTATGACATTTGTTTGATTTTTTTTTGTTTTTGTTTTACTGCTCTATATCCTTTCCCTTTGTCAATTGATCCAATGTTAATGTGTGACCTTTGTTGTAATTTCTGCATATCATAGTCTGTCTCATCTATGTGAACTTAATTTTTCTACCTGATCTTCTCTTTATCAATACATTCCTTACATTTTTGCAAAAATAAAAACATATCAATCACCATGGATTTACAGTCCACTATAAATTAACAGGCAGTGCACCTTTTAGCACATTTCAAACTGTTCCATAGTGTATTTTATTCTCAGGAGTGATTATTTCCCTTGAACACTAATACCACGTGGGACTTATCACACACTTTTGTGAAAGTTTGCAAGTTTGAAGTTTGCAATCATGGGTTATATTGCAAAGGCAGGGGAAACGTTAACACATCTTCATATAGCCCCAGAGCCAGAATGTCCGTGACTCTCTGATGCCCTAGGCCGCTTTGAAACACATTGCGGCAATGTGTGTGGTCAGCGTGAGTGAGCACCTGAGCATGCGCGGCGCTTAGCTGCTTGCCAAGCAAGCAAATTTGAATTTGCTGCTTGCGCCGCCCCGCTTGAGCGCCTGCACGCTCAGCGCCACCCAGGCCGCAGCCTTAGAGTTCATAACACAAAACTGATAATCGCTCAGTAAGAAGATTAAGGGGCCTATGCAGAGAGCAGCGCTATTTCGAAATTCGCCATTTTTTGGAGAAAATCGCGCAGAAAGCAGCAGAAAATGGCGAGTTCCAAAAAATTTTTCTTTTCTATTTGTAAAACTCGCCTCGCGGCTGGCGAGAACCTCAATCTCGCCAGTTTTAAAAATATCCGTATGCAGAGAGGCGCGAACGGCATCTAGCGGCTGTTCGCACTAATAAAATGGCGCGATTGTCTCCTTTTTGCCTCGCCAGAAAAAACTGGCAAGAAGCTGCCGCTCGCGGCCATTGCAAAGGGAAAAAAAAGGCGCGAATTTGTTTTTACACGTTTCTGAAGCGCGCATCTCGCCAATTTAAACTCGCCACACGCATCCATGTTAAACATAGCAGAATTCGCACTTTTCTGCATATGGAGAATAAAACTCTCCAAAAAACTACTTTTTAATAAATTCGCCAATTTTAAAATTCGCTGCTCTCTGCATAGGCCCCTAAGACTGTCAACTTTTTTTTAAAGCAAATGTTACTATTTTCTCCACTTGTGAATGTCCAAAATTTATGAATGTCTGTTTAATTCATCTCAATTATATCACCGTTTAACATATTGTAACTTTAACAATCTATTGCAAATCATATAAATATTTCTTTAATTTCAACAGTTTTAATTTCTTTCATGTCGATTTCTGCCAAATTTCTGTGGTGTAGACATACTGGTACAGTACATGTGTAGTTTACTGAATGACTTTTAGAAACATACCGAACTTGTAAGCAAGAGGGTGAATTGTGAAACCAATGATTGACTAGCAATGCCACAACACTGAGCCTGACCTAAAAGTAATACATTTGACCTTTCTAGCTTGATGGGTTTTGAGGCAAGTGACCTTACAGAAGTACTGTAACTCTGTAACACACATTTTTCACTGTGATAAAATTCATGCCCTTTTCCCTTTTTTCTATTTTTAATCTATATAATGCACAGAGTTGAAATCTATATCATCCATTGAGTGTTGAATATATTGAATGCATTATCCAATATTTTTTGGGACATTTGATTTCATCAATTGGTATTTAAATTTTGTATGTGCCATATGCAATTATCAAGAAAAGGTGGTCACAAAGAGATTAGTTTTACAATGCTGCTGTGAAGTGTGTAGGAAAAAGCAGTATGGGCCCCATTCTCTGAACCACAGGAACGGCATGGTAACAATCAAATGTAATGACATTAACACATTTGAATTAAATGTTTAAGAGATTAGACAGATCATATCTAATAGAGTTTGTAGTTAAATACAAACAGGAAAGCTGAAAAACTGAAGAATTTACAGTATGTAGAAAAATATGAATATTAGATGGGCAAAAGGATCAATATTTTAGTTCCATGTTTCAATAAATCTTTTTATTTTGCTGACCTCTAATCATATGATAACCATAACTATGTGTTTCTCACCTTTACATTAGAGTAGCAAAACACAATATATGCTTATTCAACATGATTATGGTTAACTTCAGAGAATAGATATTTTTACAGAGAATAAAAATAAAGCAGGGTTCTAGATTTTTCCATACTTTGATTTCCTGTGACTAGCTAGAAAAATATTTTTGGAGGGATTGCTAAAAAATATCGTTATCTGCAGTTAATTTCTAAATTTCTCATGGCATGTTTCTGTGTTTCTTACTGTCCCGGCCAAGCTTATTCTAAAGCTTGCCGGGTTTAATGCGGGCTAACCGCGGGGTTTTTCTCCGTTTGAAACTGAGTTTCCCGCGCGGCGGCCGCTTCAATAGATAAGTGCTAATGGCGCTTATTATTGAAAGCGCCCGAGGCGCGGGAAAACCGTCCGAAAACGGCCGAAGATTGCCGCGCGCCGTCCGCAGCTATTTTTAAGCCGCGGAGGCAGCCGCTTTAGATTAAAGCTGGCCGCCTCTGTATATAGGCCTGGATACATCGAGCTGCTAACCTAAAAATGCAATATTATCGCCAAAAGATGTGCCTTATTTTTATCATGCAATGCATCCACATTGTAATGCCAAAAATAAAGCACTTTTTGTGCAATCCACTGAAATGATCAGATCCGATAGAAAAGAGACATACAGTAATATTGCATTATTAGGTAAAAACAGCCGTACTTCAAGTTCTGATATTTATCGCAAAGGGATGAGAAATTCTGTAAATAATGTATCACCTAGCCCAAGCTGGCATTACCCTTCTGTTTCCTATGTATATAATGGACAATATACTGGCCATGATATACATATGGCAGCGAAGTCTAATGAAGGGGAGCGCAGGCCCATGTTTGAAAGGAAAAAGAATAACACAAATAGTGCAATACGTATAGTGCAATACGTTTGGATGGTGATAGTGATATGTGAGCATACCCGGGGGTAATGGAATGGGTTAACCCTTTGTGTACCTTAGCGATTTTGTAAGCACTAAGGTAAGGTGGGCAACGGGGTTTGGTAGTGTATGTCTATTTATCTATTTACCCTTTGGTGCTTGTGGTATACCTTGTTAACCACAGCCATCAAAAGTGTTAATGTTATATCGACCAGAGGCTTCTGTAATAAAAGTTATTACAGAAGCTTATGATAGAAATATTTCTTGCAATGCGGGGTAATTAGCACATTATTAATGGTCGCGTTAATTCCTGCATCGCAATTTTTGTCTGAATATCGCACCCGGTACATTATTACGATAATTTTGATGTATACCAACTTAAAATTGTGGTAATAACACCCGATTTTTTTTCCTGAGTGCAATATAACTCCACTTTAAAGGAGTTTAATGCATCCGGTCCATATTGCTCACTATGTTTGCAATATTTTAGAATACAAATATTTTGACATAGCTCACGGTCACTCTGTTACCAGAGTTGGATAATACTCACGGATGGTTTCATAGGTTTGTAACTTCTTCTTTTCATACAGTAGGAATGTCTATTGCATCTCTCTGGGATCGCCGTATAGCATATAGTAATTTGTATTGCAGCTTGGCCATTTATCAAAAAGCTTCTGTGTTTTTATCTTTAATGTATTTCAAATACAGTGTACAGTGCACAACAGGAAATGTGTCAAAGCTTTTTTAAAGCAAACTAAAACTTCTCTGTATAGAACGTTTGATTTATTTTATGCAAACCACAGAATAAGTCATTCCTTTATACTATAAACTTTGAAGAGTAAGTGTAACATCAACTTTTTCCTTTTCATAAAAGCAGATCTGAGAAAAGAAATTAGCTGAAGAAAGGAATTGTTCTAATGGAATAAAAAAAGGGATTCTTTCGCCAGTTGAGATTATTCATGTAATGACTGATTAATGTAATCGTACATAAAGTAATTAGATTTGAATCAGGCTTGAAAGTCAATTAACTACTACATTTCCAGTATATCCAATACTATTTAATTTGGGTTCTAAGAAGAACTATTGAATTATTTAAACAAATAATATAAAAAGTCTTATTATCCATTCCTAAGTGATGAGCATGATACGGCTGGTGACATATATGTTGTGTGATTTTCTATGAAAATAAAGTTATTGTTGAAAGAAAGGGAAAACATATTAAAAATAAACAGTACTTAAATGAAAGTGGAAGACTGATAATGCCCTTAAACATTAAAAGAAAACAAATGAAAAATGTACAGTAGGAAAAAATTAACGACTATGGCATTGGATCATGTGATTCTTCTTGTGCCAATATGTCCAACACTGAAATCATGTACATGTTTGGACATTAACCCTTTTGCCAAGCATCCAAACCGACAGACAGATACACCGACAGACAGATACACCGACAGACAGATACACCGACAGACAGATACACCGACAGACAGATACACCGACAGACAGATACACCGACAGACAGATACACCGACAGACAGATACACCGACAGACAGATACACCGACAGACAGATACACCGACAGAAAGATACACCGACAGAAAGATACACCGACAGACAGATACACAGACAGACAGATACACAAACAGACAGATACACAAACAGACAGATACACAAACAGACAGATACACAAACAGACAGATACACAAACAGACAGATACACAAACAGACAGATAAATACACCGACAGACAGATACACTGACAGACAGATACACAGATAGAAAGATAGATAGATACACAGATAATAGATACAGCAAAATCCATATTTCAGGGTACGTATTCAGTTCCGGTGGACTGTGTACTAAATAAAAGGGCCACTGAACTGTTGGTGCCGGCACATTGTTGGAACTCGTGTAGTGATATGCATTGTAGTTGACATGGTTGCAAGTCTCTTACTTTACAATGAGTGCAGGGCCGGCAACAGAAATCATGGGGCCCAGGACAAATGAAAGGAGCAAGGCCCTCTCCCAACCCATAGTGCACCTACCACGAAAAAAAAACTTTTTAGCGCGCAACTTTTACTTAACTGTTTTTTTATTGTAATATGGGAAAAAACATCACAATGCAATCTGTTTATTACACCCCCACCCCCCAATACATATAAAAATACACTCCCACCCCCCCAATACATATAAAAAATACACCCCACCCCACCAATTCATATATAAATATACCCCCACCTCCCCGATACATATAAAAATACACCCCAACACGCCCAATATATATAAAATACACCCCACCCCCCAAATACATATAAAAATACAACCCCCCCCCCATACATATATAAAACACACCCGCAATACAAATAAAAATCAGACTTACCTTGTGGATGGTCTCAGGTCAGGTCTGGTGGCTGCGGGGTGAAGCCAGGAGATGGCGCATGGCGGGCACAGAGGATGATGCTGGTCTGGTGCAGTAGGAGGGGGAGGGGAAGGGGGATGCTGGGCCCAGGACAGTGGATGCCGGTAGGGGTGGGGGAGAGGGGATAGCAGGATGGATTTGGGCCCAAGGAGATGCCGCAGAGTAGGGGCTAGCTGCTGCTAGGGTGGGGCCCATGGGGGGTCTGAACCGGAGCCACCTGGGCCCTGGCTGGGGAGGGCACTAGGTGCTTAAGACCCACGTGGAGGACGGATGCCAGTGGGGGAGGGAGGGAGGTAGGAAGGACGGGGGAAGTTAGGATGGGACAGACAGTCCGACGGGCACACGAGTGATACGACACTACACAGACAGACAAAAAAACAGACTAGATTATACAGTACACAGACACACAACAGTGATGTTGAAACACTCAGTCAGACAATCACAGTACAGATAACAGCATGTACTTACCGTGAGTGTATTTGAATAAGCAGCTGCACAGCCGGGAACATTCAAACACACTTCTCCCATCTGTGCAGCTGCTTATATTAGTTACTAGTCTTTCCCACTCCCTGCCCATGAGGAAGGCCCTGATTGGAAAACCTCTCCTCTTTTTTTGACACAGGCTTTTTTTCAGACACTTTTTTTTTGACACACCGGATTCACCGGGCCTGGTTACCAACCCCGACAGGCCCCCCCCTGTTGGTGTCATGCCCAGAGCAATTAGAAAAGATACTGATATGTTTGTAGGTACAATCTCTCAACTCCTTTCTGGCTTTGTCACACATCTTTAAACAACAGTTAGCACGGGTTCTCTCTCTTCTTGCTGTCTTTCTGATCTTTTAGAATCTGCGACCTCCCTGTCTTGTCTACCAGGCTCCTACTAACAGATCATGTTTCTCGCCACACTCCCATTGCCATGAAATCGCATTCCTCAGGGTGCAACGGGCTTATTCCTTTCTTCTCAGATATTGGCCGAGAGTATGTCCATCAATAAACTTGGCAGTGTGTTATGCAGAGTAGGTTAACTCATTACTATCCATTGGGGGTGGGGGAGAGGGAATAGCATTTATATATAAATGTATACTAAGGGGTGTTAAACTTATACAATTCATAATTATAATGATTTAGTAAAAAGAAAACTGTTGTGTGTTATCATTCTATAGAGCAAAGACACATTCTTGCCTCCATACATAGTTTCCCTGACTAGCCAAACGTTGCTCATCTCACAGCGTACTGTATGTTTCCATTATATTGACATATCACGAATGTACATGAATAGTTTTTATTTTAGTGCACTGATGTATTTTTACAGTGACCTATATCTATCTATGGTGATAAAATTCAATAAATGTTTAGAAAATTACAGTACATGGAACTTGATATACTGTAACGAACAACAGAATTCAACAAATATTGTAAGAAATAACTTATTTGCACAAATTCTCTAACATTATGCTAATATCAAAATGCAAAATGGGGAAGGAGGATACCTATGTGATTATCAAAATAATAATTAAGAACACTGAAGTGCAGAGAGAATAAACAACACTTCATAAGGTTTTGTCAATGTCATTATATGCAACATTGTTTATGCTCTCAACACTATAATAAATTCTCTTAATTATGTTTTGCTAATTAGATGGGCATGCCCTTCCACATTCTGCATCTTTATTTTGGAACGTCTGAGAAACAATGAGATTAGATGAGATGACACTCTTGTTGTTTTTCTGGTTTAATAGGATTTCTATTTCTGGTGTTTTATTGAATTGGTATGTTTTGGTGGGTTGTCTAATTATGCATAAATGCAAACAGAAAAGCTATGATGTTAAGCACATCTAATTGATTATATTTTTTCTATATACCAATAATAAAATGAATTTAATATATTAAGTATGAAATCTTTAAATTACAAAAGATAATATGGACAAGAGTGTAACTCCCAAAAACCATACAAGGGATAGAAAAAAAAACGAGAAAACACAAATAGTGCAATATAGTACAAATCCATTGAATGCTAATTGCCAAGTAAGTAATGGATGCACTCACAAAGTGGATGTATAAATCGAGCTGGGGAATAAATCAAGCTCATTACCTGCTAATGACAGTTCTTCTACAAGGTCTTAAAAAATAAAAAAGGCAGGAACATAGAATAATAATACTGTTTTATATAGAAATAGAGCAAATAAACTCACAAACTTAGGAGTTAAAAAGGCATTTTGAGACCTCAGATTGAGAGAAAAAAAGACGCCTGGCTCTCCTCTCTGTTCACTGTCTGTGTTCCCCCATGCATTGCCACCTCCAATGATGTAATTTTCAGGTGACCAGACAGAGTAGAAGACGGATCGCCTATCCCAGTTCTGGATGTCTGACAACCCTACGTATTTCAGAGGATACTGCTTCCTCAGGGTCATATAAATCCATAATGAAAAATTCAACCTTTAAATAGCCCGCCGCCTGATGACATCATCATGCGCAGTAATACAAAATACGCAAACTATCCAATGTTTGCGAGTTTATTTGCTCTATTTCTATATAAAACTTGTTATACAGTATTATGCTATATTCCTGATTTTTTTATTTTTTAAGATGTTGAAGAAGGCCTGTGGATAGCTTGACATTGATTTATACCCCAGCTCGATTTATACATCCACTTTGTGAGTGCATTCATTACTCACTTGCCAGTTAGCATTCACTGGATTTGTACAATATTGTACTATTTATGTTTTTCTGTATTTTTCTCTATCCATACAGTATATGCTTATGAGTTGCACTCCAACTCTTGTCCATAGTTTCCTGAAAGACAACGTGGAAGTTCTCCATGATGTGGCAATACCTCAGAACCAAAAGGGATTATATTATTCATTTGTTTTTGTTTTTGTTTTTTTCACTTAAATCACTGTCACTTATATTTTAAGTATTGCTGCGCTTTGATTTTACTTTTGTTACAAAACCTAATGGAATAACTAAAATCAACCATGTTTATTACCAAACTCTAAATTAGCACTGTCAAAGGAAGTGGGGCAAAACTTGGGAGGCAAGCACGGATGATAATAGGGGAGTGAGTCAACTGGGATTGCTGTCCTGGACCAGGTTAGACAAGGGTCCCGGTTCTCCTGTCAGAGATCTTAAAATGTAAGACCCTCCCCTCCACTGTCTGACACCCCTCCAGCAGGCTTATTCACAGGTCCCCACAAAGGCAGTCCCCTGCATGAGAATCTAGCAGGCCCCTCTGTGGATCCCCATATGCAGGCCCTTCCAAGACTACAGTTAGGACCCTCTGAGGCTGCAGAAAGGTCAGCGCTTCACCTCTGCACCGCCTATATGGTCTTGCTACCCTCCTCCACACTCAATCCCCCCCCTTCTGCTGCAGCCCTCCCGGCCCCAAGGATCATAACTTTGGCACCTTCCCCAGGCCCATACCTCCTTCCCCATCTCCTCTAGGCCCATTCCTTCTACCCCCATTTCCCATTCTCATATCTTCTCCACATCCCAAGGCCCATAACTTCTCCCCCACCCATCCAGATCCATAACTTAGCCTCTACCATCTCTCCTCCCCCATAGGCCAATACCATCTCCCCTCCTTCACCCCAAAGGCCCATAACGTCTTCCGCCACCCAAACCATGAATCCGGAAGCCCACACACCATACACAGATGTACTCCCCACCAGACACATGCACCATACCTATCCATACAAATGACAAGATCCATGGACACACCACATACATATGTACACAGATCAGATGCACATATCACACACACACACACACACACACACACACACACACACACACACACACACACACACACACACACACACACACACACACACACACACACACACACACACACACACACACACACACACACACACACACACACTCTAAATACACACACCAGATAAATATAGCATAAATAAACACACTATAACTCCAACACACTCCAATCTCAAGCATCCTACATGCACCGTCCACCACACATACTATGCGGGCATTATATACATACAGAATAGACAAACACACACCGTATATGCACCGTATACATACAGTTGTAACACACTTAATCGCACTAGCTGGTGCATTGCAGCATGCGTGATACAATGTTATATATATTTTTTTTTAAATTTTATTTATAAATATATATTTAGGTCCGGAACTAATTGGACAATGATACAAATTTTGTTATTTCGGCTGTGTACCAAAATAAATTCAAGTTAAAGTTAAATAATGAATATGGGCTTAATGTGCAGCCTATCAGCTTTAATTTGAGGGTATTCACATTCAAATTGGAAGAAGGGTTTAGGAATTACATCTCTTTAATATGTAGCCCCCTCTTTTTCAAGGGACCAAAAGTAATTGGACAATTAACTCAAAAGCTGTTTCATGTACAGGTGTGGGCTATTCCTTCATTATTTCATCATCAATTAAACAGGTAAAAGGTCTGGAGTTGATTCCAGGTGTGGCACTCGCATTTGGAAGCTGTTACTGTGAACCCACAACATGCGGTCAAAGGAGCTCTCAATGCAAGTGAAAAAGGCCACCCTTAGGCCGCAAAAAAAAGAAAATCCATCAGAGAGATAGCAGGAACATTAGGAGTGGCCAAATCAACAGTTTGGTACAATCTGAGAAAAAAAGAACTCACTGGTGAGCTCTGCAACACAAAAAGGCCTGGACGTCCATGGAACACAACAGTAGTGGATGATCATAGATTCCTTTCCATGGTAAAGAAAAACCCCTTCACAACATCCAATTAGCGGCCTTTTTGAAAGATTCCTAAAATTAGGTCATTGCCAATGCTATAGTGGTCAGTTGGTGTTTTAAATCTGGAATACGACAGATATGTTTTCAGTGTTCAGTTCCTTATAGTTTTATCTGCACTTTGTACTGTTAATCATTTTTTAACCTAAGACCATTCAATAATCAATCCAATGTACATATTATGTATATGCATCACTAATATGTAATTTTTTTGGTATTTAGGTGACTGTGTATGTTATATTAATTGTCAATCATTTTCTAGACTTGAGTTTTTTAATGTATTCATTTTTTATATGCAATTCAAGGTATCTAGGTGAGTGTGTATGTTATACTACTACTTTGACCCCGTTTGCTTTTTAATTTGATTGCGGACGCATGTATGGTATTAGCCCCAATCACTAGTCCCTCCCCTTGTAGGAAGGTCCTTCCACTCAGGGTTTGCCTATAAATATCCTCTCCACTAAGCTCCATTATCCCCTGAGGAAGTGACCACGAGTCACGAAACGCGTAGGGAGGAGCTAAGTGTTTTGGACCGTTCCGGCATCCTTAGTTCCTGACGCGAGGAGAGTTCCGGTTTGCTGTATCGCTGACGTCACTCGAATTTCCGGTATCGAGTGTAGCATGCGGCGACTCTCTCCTCTGCTGATCTAGGAGCTGTTCAGGTTGCGGACGGCATCTGTGAGCGGTATTTGTTACCCCGTTTTTATGTGAGTGTGATTTTAGCATTTTAATCGTGTCATTAAAATTCTGTACGGTATCACACTAGTATTGTTTCAATTTATCCTTCCACCCCCCTCCGTATCTGTGGGAGCGTTGGAGTTTTACACTTCTATCAACGCCACCGCTGACCGAGGGAGACTCCGCAGACCAGACCACGAGGGGTCCGTGAGATGCTCTGAGGAGATGGGAAGTGCGTTACAGATTCTCTCAACTGAATTTGCAAGCCTTTATCCTGTAAGTAGGATTCTGGGGTTCTAGATAGGGACAAGTTGATGAAACAAACTACGCAATCGGCGTGCCCTGTTGTTTTCTGTTATTTCAGATGCAGTGGAACATCATTTAAAGGACACCCTCCCTGTCTGGAAAACCATCATCAAGTCCATCAATCTGCCTAAGGAAGCTTATACTAGAGACTGCCTTGCTGGTTCACGGTATCTTGGACTTTTTTTAGCGCCAGGGACAATCAATTTGTATGTATATTTATATCTATAGGTGTATTACCACTATATATAAATATACATATAGTCTAATTAGAATCCAAAAAAGACATATGTTCAATGATTAGGGTAAATATCGTAACAGAGTAAGTATTCCACCAATAATGTCTCGATACTGGATAGTCACAAGTCATAGATACCTATTAGCACATACTGCAAAAAACTCTTTATATGTCAGTGCTATTAGAGTCCGTGCTCGCACACCAAAACCAGATCATAACCATAACAGATGAAGTAATGGAACTTGATCACAGCGGATCAGAAGTAACGCAGAAAATTCCACAATGGATACAAGCCTGACTATTTTGGCATTCGTCTGCTGCCCAGGATCAGAGATGGCGCCACTTCTGATGACGTCAGCTTGTGACGTGTCACGTTTCCCGACGATCGTTTCGCGGGTCCACCACGCTTCTTCAGGGGGGAGGAGTCTATTCCCTGATCTAGCCGTGAGTATTTATACTCTATTGAGATGGAAGGTCCCGCCTACTATGACTCATAGGGGCGGGGTCTATGTTCGTGATCCAACGGATGCATAGTATCTAATTCTACTCCAAAATCGCATGTAATAGGATTGATAATGATATAACGGCGTCCAATCCAAAGTGTAAACATAGGTAAGTGGTATAGTAAAAAACTAGGTGAAACAGCCATACATTAGTAGCATTGTGATTGCCATGATATTTAAAATGATAATTGTCAAAGGGAAAAAGAGAAATACCTGCATGGTAAGTATAATGTATGTTGATGTATTGATCTATTTCCAATCCACTAATAAATCAATAAATACATATACAGTAGAGACTTCGACTATTCTATGCACATATGTGTGTTTTATTGTGTGTAATTATTGCTTACTTGTGTGAGGTAAAGGTGAACATATTTGAGCCTTACAGGTATATTGGTACATATGAACCTGAGCAACAATAGATATATAATGGCTGAATTGGTATATATTCCTTCAAATTAATTAATGGGATTAATAGTTATATCAACATATATACATAAACATGTATATATCTATTTGGTAGTATTTCACACTTGTATAGGCACACTTGGCTAACAAAATTAATAATAACTACAACAATTAATATCCAAAACAATCAGTATAAAAAAGGATTAAATTAAATTAGTTCATGTGAATTGTGTGAATGAATAAAGGGATGAACGATTGTGGTTCTTCCAATTGAGAGCTGCCGTGGACCCCTGGACTCTGTACATTGTCTTGTATCATATATCAGGACTTATTCTAGGGTTTGGACATTTACACTTGGACTATTTATTATTTTATTATTATTCATGAATGTGTATGTATATTATTTATTTATATTAGTGTGTATATTCTAGTTTGTCATTATTATCATTTATTATCTAGTAGTAATCACTTATTATAGGATTGTTTGTATTTTGTATTTATGTACTTGATAGGCATCACATTATTTACACTGGTTTCACGAGTGGCGCTACTTTATCCACTCCTTTTTTGTATATATACATATACATGTATATATCTATTTGGTAGTATTTCACACTTGTATAGGCACACTTGGCTAACAAAATTAATAATAACTACGATAATTAATATCCAAAACAATCAGTATAAAAAATTATTAATTTAAATTAGTTCATGTGAATTGTGTGAATGAATAAAGGGATGAACGCTATGTTCATGAAAAAAATGTGACCCTAGTAGGAGTGATAGAACTATTAAAGAGATCTGCCCCTAATGGTTGTGATTAATAACTATATACCTGGATCCCCACTTTTTAGTCCTGTGATATGTAGCCAAGTATGAAAACAAATGGCAGATGTTTCATGATTACCTAATATGTTTTTGATTTATGTGTAAAACTATACCAGTTTACAGGAAGGAAGAATAAATAAATCCTTCATTTAGTTCCAGGGGGGAGAGGGTTTGTAGTTGGTATATCCAACGGCATTCTTTTTGTAGAAGCCTCTTGTCCGAATTCCCCCCTCTGGGATCTCTAGGGATATTTTCGATGCCACAGAAATGAATGACCATAGGGTCTCCTTTGTGATGTTGAATAATATGTCTTGCTATAGGTGTATCTGTGGCATTTCGTACATTCCCTATGTGTTCTAAGACTCTCGTTTTTAGTTGTCTGTGAGTCTTACCTATATATATCAGGCCACAATCACAAGTCATTGAATAAATTGTATCGCACGTCAAACAATTGATGAAGTCTCTAATTTTGAGAATGGCTGTGTTGGCTGAATTGGAGAACTGTTTTGTAGTAGACATAAAACTACAAGCTTTACATCTTCCGCATGGAAAGGATCCATGCGGTTTGTTTCCTAGCCATGTTCTTTGTTGTATTTGGCTGAAGTGACTGTGCACTTATCTATCTTTGATGTTAGTGTTACGTCTACAACCGGTAGTCAGGTTGTCTTTCAAGATCTTATGTAGATCTATGTCTTCTAGTAAGACATGCCAATGTTTTTGGAGGATATTTCTTATATCCTGCCATTGGTTGTTGTAGGTGGAGATGAATCTAATGGTTTCATCATTGGATTTACTTGTATTATTTACCAAAAGACTTGATCTAGAAGATGACAATGCCCTATGGTATGCCTTTTTAATAAGTTTGTTACTATAGCCTCTCATTTTAAACCTTTGTGACATATCCTTAGATTGTTTAATAAATTCAGACGTGGTGGAGCAATTACGGCGTAACCTTAGAAACTGTCCAATTGGTATATTGTTGGTAATGTGCTTGGGATGGTGACTGTTTGCCATCAGCAGTGTGTTTGTAGTTGTTGGTTTTCTGAAAATACTGGTTTCGACATTACCTTCTGCTGACTTGGAGATACAAATGTCCAAGAATTCTATTTTCTGTTTATCCATTTGGACCATCAACTTCAAATTATGTGTGTTATGATTCAGATTGGTAATAAACTCTTGAAGTAGCTCCTCTGTGCCCTTCCAAATCAGCAGTATGTCGTCAATATATCTGACCCACAGTTCTATTGACTCTGTATATTTTTCTTGGGTCTCTATGAAGACCACCGTTTCCTCCCACCAGCCCAGATATAAATTGGCGTAGGTGGGAGCACAGGTGGTCCCCATAGCAGTACCCTGTATTTGGTGATACAGAGTATTGTGGAATAGGAAGAAATTGTGGGTCAAGACATAATCCAATAATATGAGGACAAGTTCATTGTGAGGTATGCAATCAGTGCTCCTTGCTCTCAAAAAATATGCTACAGCATCAATTCCATATTTGTGTGGAATACTGGAGTATAACCCCTCCACGTCTAGGCCAACCAAGAATGTATCAAGATCCAAAGTGACACCTTCAATTTTACGTAGGACATCTGTAGTGTCTCTAACGTACGATGGCAAAGTTTCCACAAAAGGACGTAAAAACCGGTCAAGGTAGACACTGACATTGGAGGTCAGTTTCCCAATGCCGGAGACAATAGGTCTTCCTGGTGGTTGTCTCGTTTTTTTGTGGATTTTAGGTAAGTAGAAGGTTGCCACTTTGGAATTCCTGATCATCATAAACTCAAATTCTTTCTTGGATATAAGTTTCTGTTCTAGGCCTTCATTAAGTATGTCAGTCAGTTTTTTGAGATAGCATACAGTATAATTAGTTGGTAAAATTGAGTAACATTTTACATCAGATAGTAGGCGTTTACATTCTTGTACATACTGTCACGGCCCCTTTTATTCTCCAACATCTCCGGTTTGTTTGGGTATTTTTTTCCCGAATGTCACACACTTTACCGCGTTCATGTCGCATTCATGCCGAGACAGCGCATATAGTACTGTAGTTATCAGTGAAAGTTTCTATACAGCACGCCGCCCGTACTGTTGCACGCATGCCGCCCATAATGTTACAAGTAGCTTGCTTGTGTACCTCTAATACAGACCTCACATAACTGTGAGACTGTAAAGTTGAAAACAATTAAATAAGCACAGCGCTAATACTGTCAATGCACGCAGCCACGGCTTTAAATGCCGGAACATGCCGCATCAAACACTGCATCCACCCGCGGTTTTAAATTTCGCGCTGAAACGGCCGCAGGAGGCTAAAGGCGGCCGCCACTGTAGTCATCCTGATTCAGGATAACCACATTTTCACCTTTGTCAGATGGTTTTATAATAATGGTTTTATCCTGTTCAAGATCTCTTAGGGCTAGTCTTTCAGGATAAGTCAAATTCTGTTGTCTTTTGATAATAGGTAAATCCTGTAGATCTTTGGTAACAAGTTTGTTAAAAACATCAACATTAGTACTACAGTCATAGGGGGGTACAAAGGTCGATTTCTTCCTTAGGTCAGTGAAGGGGCCTCCCCTGGAGGTCTAAGGCTTTCCTCTTCAAGTTGCTCTAGAATATCAATGGTATCAAGTTGTTGTGTATTGAGTAATTCCATAGGAGTATTTGCATTCTTCCATTGTCTACGTTTTTTGAAAAATTTGTGTAGTGTCAGTTTCCTACAGAATAAATTTAGATCTTTAATACATTCAAAGTGGTCTAGTTGGCTTGTTGGACAAAACGACAGACCCTTGAATAATATACTGATGTGATTGGGATTTAGAATCTTAGAGGATAGGTTTATCACCTGCGTCGTCTTGTCTGTCTGATCCTCTTGGATGGTTCCCTGTAAGCCCATATTTGTCGGTCCCTTAGATATTCCTCCCTTCCCCCTCCTCATTCTCCTCTTATGGCTGGAGTTGGGAAGAGACCAGTATTCTCTAAAAATGGTCCCGATCTTTGGGGTAAGGGAAATGGGACTTCAGTTCCCAAATTGGGGACGTCCTGTGTATGTGTACCAATATCTAATTCCAAATCACTAGCAGAGGCTTCCCACTCGGTAGATGATTCATGTGTTTTAGAATAGGTATTATTTGGTCGATATTTGGTTTTAAAACGGAAGATTTTTCCGTTTTTAAAATCCTCAAAATCACATATGTATTTCTTATGTTTCCTTTCCTTGATGTCTTTTGTTAATTTTTCTATATTTGCTTTCAATTTATTTTCTAAAGTTTCAAAACTAGGATCAGTTTGCCATTTGTTTATATCTGATAAAAGAATTTTGATTTCAGCTTTTACCGCTTCCAATTTCTTGTTTTCATGCTCAACTAACAATTTCATCAATTGTGAGGAGCAGTGGAGTAAAGTTTTTTCCCAATTAGCGATACAAGTTGTGTCAGACTTAAAGCGAAAGAGAGTTAAGGGGATTTAAGTATATATGACAGTACTAGTAGCCTATAAAAGCTCCCACGTCACAGACCATCAAAATAAACAAACAAATGAGGCCCTCTCTAAGTTTTAGGGATTGATGCCCTGTACGTCCCACGTCTGTGATCCCCTGTTTTGATGCCCTGTACGTCCCACGTCTGTGATCAGCCCATTACTAAACAGCTGATGTGCTGTGTGCAAGGTTGATAATGCCTGTTCCTGATTGGCAGTCTGAATCATTGGCTTCACTACACGCAACCATAAAATCTTGAGTCGAATTGTTGACGAGAGTCAGAAAAGGGGGGGGGGGAAAACACAAAATGAGTGTGTCTCCTAAAGAATTCACTATACTGCACTCCTACTTAATATAAAATTTAACTTTTAATATAATTACATAAAACATAAATTACCAAATCGTTGTGTATTGTGCATTAAAAATAAATTAAATTATCAAAACAAGCGTATGTGTCAGTGATTGTACGTTGGAATAATCTCAAACAACAATTATATTAGAGATAGCAGGGCACAAAACGCTAATAGTCAGGGTAAAAAACCCCCTCTGGGACACCTATGAGAACAAATACATATGTGTATATGTATAGATGTAACTAATAAACTCAGTGAATGATAGTATCACAAGACAGCTACCTGCTTGAACTAATAAATCACAGAGCACTAAGGGATGATAATATAAGGATGTATAACCATCCACTTAATATAGAAGTGCTGCTAATAGTGTGATAATGGAGGATGAATGATTCATAGCGTAGTGAAGCAATTGTTCACAGCATCATAGTCAATGAATCATTATATAGCTCACTCCAAATGAACATGTCACATATAAAGCAGGAGGTATGTACACTGAGTATTAGTAAAATGACCAATTTAAATCTACATAGATAGAGCCAGAAGACTACAAAGCACTACATAAAAGCAGCTCCAAGTAGGAGACTGACAACATTGCGCGTCCAACGCGCGTTTCCCTCCAGCAAAGGAGCTTCCTCAGGGACAAATGAATTGTTGACGACACTCCTGGAAGAAGCCCTGTGGCGAAACGGCTGTCGGATGTGCAGGACAGAGATGCAGTGGTGGAGCTCCACGTGGGATTATGACTCAGACACAGCAATAGGATGATCATACGGTGATTTCAATGCGGTTACTTTTTGGAAGGAATTCGGAGGCTACGAGTGGAGGTGCAGCACAAGAGATGGTGATATGAACTTTCACTAACTTACCTTCTTGTCTCTTTATGTGACTGCCAGGGATTTGTTCTCTACTTCATGCCTTGGCATTTCAGTGATCTATTTGGGAGTAGGATCCCTTCCTCACATGCATTTTACCATCTTGTTCTGACTTTGGGACAAGCTCTGCATTAGCAGTTGTGTTTTTCACACAGATTATTTACTATTCTGCTGTGTTATGTGTCATAGTGATTTCATGAATCTCTCTGGTTTGGTTATTATTTCACCACGCTACGCATTTGGGGAGTATAGGTATTATAACTCTTTCCTACTCCAGTGTTGAGTTACAGCCTTTTCTGGTTGTATTATACCATCCAGGTGTATTGTGATATGTTTATGCATACTTTGTTTTTCTTATGTTAGGTTTACCTATTAACCAGGTCTTTGAGTGTTACATTTATTATCATACTATCTTATAACTCCCTGGTTATGTTTTTGTCCTTCCCCAATTTTCCTGTGGTTCTACATTAGTGGAGACCGGCCGGTCATGACCCCATGTGGGATCTTTTTTGATCACCACTGGGAGTACTAGGATTCTCCCTCCCTCATTTGACCTATATATATAGGTTTTTCCACAGGTTTTAGGGTTTGTGACACACTCCAATATGCATTAACTTGCTCTACCACTGTGTTTCTCTGTCTGCCCTGTGTTTTTAAAAAGATTTTCTGTTTATCTTTTCACCTTGTTTTTCATTGTTGTCATTAATGTTGATGCTTAATAAACCCTTTTTGTTATCATTCATTTTATGATCAGAGTGCTTGTTTTGGGGATTTCTGTGTCTTTTGTGTGTATGTATATATATATATATATATATATATATATATATATATATATATATATATATATATATATATTTATGCAAATGTAAATACAACTGTATGCTCATCTGCATGTCTTAGGCAGGTCTGCAACCCCGCCTTTCCCCATTATCACCCAGCATACAGCACTTCCACTGCAGCAAGGGATTCTGGGAAATGACATGCAAATGAGCACATAGTGCCACTTTTTGCTTCAAAAACCATTTTAACATGGTTCCCTATAGGTTTAAGCTTGCTGCATGGTCACAGCTTTGAGCACAGCCAGGGTTAAGGTGCATAGCCAGAAAACCCACCCACAGACAGATTTTTTTTTTTTTTTTTTTTTTTACCCTCCCGAGAGGGTTGGGGGGTACCCTCCTCTCTCGTTCATCAGATCCCAATCCACTTCAGTGGTTCGGGTGCATGCCCTTGGACTGTCCAACCGAAGTTAGAGCCGCCCTCGGAACGGGTTCCCTGAAGATTTCAGCCCGAAAGCCTAGGTCTCCAGGGACATTGATGCCTTCCTCCGTTAGGATTCAGGACATCCGTCTCTTCCTCCCTCTGGCCCGAGGCCCGCAAGGGAGTTCGCGTCATCTCCCCTCTTTAGAGGGTTGTGCGGGTGCACCCCAGCCCCGAAGGGCTGGTTGTTCGAATGCCATCCCCCCTTAGCCCGAAGGCTCAGGAGTTCTGTGGTCCGGGGCCTGGACACCACCTCTCAACGAGCTAGAGGGCCAAATGCTTGCCACAGACCTTTCCTACTGAAGCCCCAGATAGGATGGTACTGCATTTGGTCATAGCTGTGCAGGCCGAGAGGAGCATTCATATCGCCTTGATCTTAGCCAAAAGGCCGGGAAGCGATCACCCACAGACAGCTGTTTTGACCTTAATGGGTCTCATCAGTGTGGGGTTGATTAACTGGCTATGCAAAGAAGCTAAAGGATGGGGCTTACCATACTGAGTTAAGTTATGGTGAGTAAAAAAAGTGACAAAAACCCTTCACAGCAAAGCAAAGCAAATATGCAAATGTAAATACAACTGTATGCTCATCTGCATGTCTTAGGCAGGTCTGCAACCCCGCCTTTCCCCATTATCACCCAGCATACAGCACTTCCACTGCAGCAAGGGATATACAGCTCAACCCCGTTATAACGCGATCTGTTACAGCGCGAATCCGCTTATAACGCGATGCAAGCGTGGCTCCCAATTTTCGTATTTAGGAAAACTTTACAACCCGATTATTAGTATCTTAAATACTTTATTGTACAATGCATAGAATTGTACATTACTTCTAAAGCGATCCGCTTATAATGCGATGTGATTCTTTGGACCCCAAACACAGCGTTATAAGGGGTTTGAGATATATATATATATATATATATATATATATATATATATATAAGACACACAGATGAAAAGAACAAAGACAATCCCCTTAGTAGCACTCTAAATTACACCTAAACTAATCTATAAGATAAAGATTGTTGAAAAGAAACAGATGCTCCGCCAATTCAGAAAAAATGAACAAGATTTTATTAATTTAACAACAAGACACACTAACTTAAAAACATAAAAATACTAAAGACAGCCTATGAAAATATAAAGAGAGGACTACTAATCAAATACTATCAGTATTACAAAAAGAAGAAAAACTAAAATGTGTCTAAATAAAGTTTAAATAATGACAACAAAGTAGTTTAGTCTAACATAATAGGCAATACAAAATATATTCCCACTGACATATGCATGAAAGAATGATAAATCATTGCGTTGGAAAAAGTATATAGTCAATGACCCAGTATATAACCAGGAAAAATTAATATGTATACCAAAAACAGAGGGGGGGGGGGGGAAAGGAGATAAAGCAACCAGGGAAAAATAATATAACAATAATAGTTATACCCTGAACAGCATTTCCCCAAAATGAAATCAATGAGAACTGATGCAGCAAATAAAGAAAAATATGACTAATAAATGACTAATGCAAAATCATGCATATGTCAGTGGGAATATATTTTGTATTGCCTATTATGTTAGACTAAACTACTTTGTTGTCATTATTTAAACTTTATTTAGACACATTTTAGTTTTTCTTCTTTTTGTAATACTGATAGTATTTGATTAGTAGTCCTCTCTTTATATTTTTGATACATATATATTTTCATAGGCTGTCTTTAGTATTTTAATGTTTTTAAGTTAGTGTGTCTTGTTGTTAAATTAATAAAATCTTGTTCATTTTTTCTGAATTGGCGGAGCATCTGTTTCTTTTCAACAATCTTTATCTTATAGATTAGTTTAGGTGTAATTTAGAGTGCTACTAAGGGGATTGTCTTTGTTCTTTTCATCTGTGTGTCTTATATAGTTTTCACTATCCCCTAGCACCATCAGGTCCTATTTAATTTATATACTGACTTTATTTGGGGTATATATTTTATTTGACCCTTATAGTTTGTTTTATTAAAGGGCTTGAGTTAACCTTATATATTATGTGTTGAGCAACTTCTCCTTTTGTGTGTTCTATATATATATATATATATATATATATATATATATATATATATAAAGAAAAGAAAAAAAAGCGCCGATTCCTAGTGCATTACTGTGCAATAAAATATTTAATTTCCCAAAAAGGCTCATAAAATGAACTCACAAACATAGATAGGTAAAAAGCATGTTATGAGATAATACTCATGCTCCAAAGGATCAGCAACCGCCGCTTCACTGCTAGACTGCTCCGTGGCTTCACCGTGTCCAATCTTGTCCTCGTGGTTCACCGTCAAACAGGAACTCACGAAGTCGGGCTCACCGCAACTCCTCTCCCCGGTCACACACCAACAGATGAACTTTGGTTCCCTCCGGGGATGATAGACGTGGCGGGACTGCAAATGAAGTCACCCGGTCGATTTAAAGGACAAACGGGCTAGGATTTACCAACAGATCTGCCAGCAGCGTTGGAGGATCAACTGCACAACTGTCATCTATTTGTCATGTTTTATTAATGTATATTGGTTAATATATTTACGTAATCAATACTTACAATTTCAAATATATTCATTCCACCTCATTCTCTGACATCTCCACACAGGCGCAGATCTATATTGTATATAAATATAAATATATATATATATATAATCAAAAAGTAATTAGATGATACCGTTCTGTGGCTAACGAAATGCTTTTATTTGTGCAAGCTTTCGAGATACACTGATCTCTTCTTCTGGCGATGTTACAATGAATGAAGCAAGCAAAGGGAATACTTAAAAACAGTGTCTCTTGGAATGTTATCTGATACCTCTACATACATACATACATACATACATACATACATATATATATATATATATATATATATATATATATACACACACATACGTGTAACACCCCTACCCCCACCCGGCTGCAGAAGATAGGGTGTACATGCAATCAGTCTCTCTCTTGCACTGCAAACAGGATTTCTACCTGCTTCAGCGTAGTGTTGCTCAGTCAGTTTTACCTTTGGTCTCAGTTCTTCTCCAGTGGATCCAGGCCTAGGCTGTAGTGAGGAGCAGAATAAGTTGAAGTGCTAGAAACTTTTAAAACAGTATTCTTGCTTTATTGTCAGCAGACACAGCATAACAGAACTGTTCGGCTTGTCTCTCTTGCAGCAGTCCCCCCTCTGTCTGCAGTTCCTCCCAGGACCCAACTTAACCATGGAAAAGAGTGGAGTGGGCTCAGCCCCAGGGGCCAAGCCCCTACTTAAACCTGGCTATAACCTTGCTCCTTATAGCATGGGAACCTCTGTTGCACCGGGCACCTAGCACAGTCTGCCACAGCACACTCTCTCTCTCTCTCTATGGTGGATCCACACCTCTTATACCCAGGTGGTGTCAATCTTTCCCCCTCTCTGTCTCTGAGTAAAATATACAGTAGCAATCTGTCACCCCAACGGTCACATGGCCTACTTGAACTTTCCTAGCTCTGAGTCATGCATCATGTGCCTGGGATCTGCAACATTGTATCCTATCTCTGAGCCAGCTCACATGCAGAACCATGTGTATTGGGTTTAACCCCTATACTGCCAGAGCGCTGCCCTAGCCTGCATGCTAAAAGGGCCTGGTTTTAGCAGGGGCTACACTCACACCATCCATGCAGCATACACGCATATTCACACACACACACACACACACACACACACACACACACACACACACACACACACACACACACACACACACACACACACACACACACACACACACACACACACACACACGCTGCTGAGAGGAGCTGGCCACTTGAGACCCTCAGAGGAGTTTCTATGTGAGCTCTGCAATGCCAGCTAATGGCCGGAATCTATGAGCTGCATACAGCCTCTGCTCTCTGTGACGATAGGGGTAAGTATGGATGCTGTCAATAAAGGTTAAGTCCCATTACCCTTACCTGTCAATAATACATTGGTATTGTATTACGGTACTTATAGTTGTATGCATTTCACTTGGTTTCAGGACCTCAGGTACCAGGGGTTAACTATATTGCAGGAGAATTGTTGCAAATCGGTATGTGACCTTTCCCTGTACTCAGTTTACATTGCAAAAGTTATGTTGCAGTTCTACCCACCAAACAGGGCCTGGCAAGTAGGCAGCACCTGGCCCTGAATATTTTCAAGTTATGTTTTTAAGTGTATAAAAAGGTAGGGAAGGAGACCCCTAGTTAGCTCAAGCTCCAGTTCTGGTGGTGATTGCCAGCTGCATATACAGAGCTCCAGTGCTGGTCCCAGGCCTGACATGTAAGCCCTGTGGGCAGTGTGCAGGAAGCAGAACAGGAGAAACCTATGCAAGAAGGTCCCTGCAACTAGGCCTGCAGGGTATCCCCAGTTATCCTAATTAAGTATGTGTCTGTGTATGTGTACTGTTGTGGATGTACTTTTCCAAAAAATTAATTTGATAATCTCTTGTGTTCTGTCTGGCGATATTGATCCCTGGAATTAGTCTTGGTCTCCCGTGACACTCTCTTCTACAGCCTCTGCATTTTTGTAATCTGACCAGCCTGGGGGGGTAAATGCACCCAAGGGCAGCCCGTCCCTGCCCTCAGTGCCCGTGTACCACTTCAAGATAGAGAGCTTTGCATACATGTATCTCTCTATTCTACAACATTTCTAAGTCTTTAATGATTTCCAGCCTACTCTCTGTGTCAGAAAGAAAATCCACTCTCAAATGAACCAGCTATCAGGAAAACATTTATCTTGATGGTCACAGACTTTTCAAGTCATCAGGTTTATGCTATAGTATGTTCTTCATCTCCTGTGCTGCAAATTGCGTTACTCTATTTTATCAGTGTCTAGCACAACTTCTGCATTTAAAAGAGCTATTGAAAAAGGTACCCGAGGTTGTTAAAGAAAAGCATTACACCCACCAATGTGAGCTGCAGTAAAGTCCAAAGCTTTGCCAAACGTGATCAAAACTGATGGTTTAATTGCTTTTGTAATTTATTTAGATCATTTTTAAAAACAAAGTAAAAATGCATCTGAATAATTATTTCTATACTGTATACTTGTTATGCATCTATAAATTGGAACATTCATACAATGCTTATGAATGGGTAAGAAATTGGCTTGCTTCGATGGTAACATAATATATGCTTTAGGGACATCTAGTGGTGAAATTTGGGACATAATTCAAACTAAGAACAGTAAAATAAAAAAAATACCATGATTTTTGTCTTATCCTTAGATAACCTGTTGGCCAGGATCTGAAAAGAGTACAGACACAAAATGTCAAGTTTCTAGAAAAGCTGCTTACTTTTCATTGCATAAAAAAGTATTCTAATAAAAATAGAGTAGGAGTGTAGAACATGCAAAAAAAAAACTATTTTATACCAACTTACATGGTACAAATAGCTTCCCAGGGTAAAAATAGCATGGAGACGTTTTCTATAAAGTTACATGCAGAAAATCTGACTTTTCCAAAAAAATCAAACATACGTTAACATAGAAGAATGATAACTGATTTATGATTGTCTTAGTTCCCTAAAAAATGGACAATAGGTTTTTACTTCACTCTCCTTAACCTCGTTATACTGTAAAATGTAAAATGTAACCCTTCCTTACAGTATGTGTCTCTGCTGAGGTTGGTGCTGGAAACAGCTGACAACATGTCTAGGGCAGGACACTTGGCCAGATTACATACTGTAAATCAGACATTACAACCTTTTATCTGAAAAACCATCTGGACTACAAAATTCATATCACAGATGTTGCATTCTTTACTAATTTAGTAATATGCTTTTGTTTTAATGCCAGTAAAATTGCAGGGATTCTTTAAGGAGCTGACTTAAGAGAAAATAGCCACCTGGACCTATCTGGTGATTCCTTATAGGACACAAAATGTTTAACAGGGTGAGGTGGGAAATGTAATCGTATCTCTCAAGGTAAGACTTGTTTTTTATCATGTCTATTACCCAGTGATTTGATAGGTTTAAATGTAAAAAACAAAAAACTGGACTGTATGAAAAGGTCTCTCCCCGTCTCTCTCGGTCTCTCTCGGTCTCTCGGGGTCTCTCTCGGTGTCTCTCTCAGTCTCCCTCGGTCTCTCGTCACTATGTTAACTCCTTACTGAAGGTTAACAGTATTCTGCATTTCTAGGGATAGTCGTTTGAGTACATTGCTGTAGAAATATGTAAAGGTTAGAAATTGTAATGAAACTCATTGTAATTCAGTATAGAAATTGAAATAAATATGGATCACTTTCCCTTAATTATTCATTTTGCTACTGTGTGTTGTTTTCAGCAGCAAATGAATCCTTGGTGTAATTCCTTGGTGTAATAAGTAAATAATAGTCCGAAGAAAAGTAACAAAACAAGCTCATGAACTATTCATTAGGCTTGTGATACTGGTTATAGTGATCCCAATGCTCTAAAACACTGTATTTACATTTCGTTTTATAGCATCTACGTGCATTTTGATGAAACATAGACACTCCAAGGAGCTCGTGATTATATTTAACTAACTCCATAAAAATGTAATTCAGTGCAGCTTTGTTCATAACCTGGAATAGATGTAATTCATAGTAGTGAACCTAAGTAAAAATAGGCTGAAGCTACAGTATATACTTGTGTAATGGGTATTCCTGCCCCCCCCAATTGCAGTTAGGGACCATGTGGGGAAATCTACCTCTGTTACCAGTGTGGTGCGATACCTGTTAGGCTCACAGGAGGCCTGAACCTCCACCACTGGGAGCCTAGGGTGTATCCTGGAACGTATGCTTACAGCGCCTCCACCTGTGCAGGGATTCCATGTGTATAGAATGACCTCTGACACAGGACCCACAAATAAGAAACACATACAAGGAAGTATATATATGTAACTGTTTACTATATGGGCAAACAATAACATCACATATAGCAACACAGCCGTGTCACCCTCTGCCACAAGCTGGCAGCTATAACCTTGCCCCTAACTGGGTTATACCCTCACACCTCCTTCCCAACTCTGTGTCCAGAGAGTCCAAGCCCACCCAAGTGTGTGAACAGGCCTGTCACATGTGAGGAGCAAGTTAAAGTTGGTGCACATGTGGAAGGTTGCAAATATCTGCCCAGGTACCCCTGCACCTGGGTGTCTTCGCAAAAGGGTCTACCGGATCTGCTTGGTGCAGCGCTGATCTGTACCTCCGCGTTGGGTGGGGTCCAGCCAGACGTCCAACCGTAAGGACCGTCTCTGGATTAGCAACACAGCATACAGGAACATGCAGCAAACCCCATCACTGGGTCCCTGCGCTAAGGAACCACAGGGTCTCTCTCCCTGCACTAAGGAACTGCACAGGGTCTCTCTCTCACCCTGCACTCAGGAACTCCACAGGGTCTCTCACCAGATCCCTGCCTACCACCAGCTGATGGGTACATGGTCCTTATCTAAGGGCCTGTCCCTATGAACACCCACCCTCACTAGTGGGGAGTCAGGGCCTCAACTCTAGACCGGGGTACTTCTTACATAGGGCAGAGTCTCGCAGCTCTCTGCCCCCCTGCCTTCCCCCACTGTCTCCTCAGTCTGACTGACTTCCAGCACATTGCCCATACAATGTATCCACTCTCTGTAGGGGAAACTGCAAACACTATTGGCTGCCTGCAATCATCTGACTCACCTGCCTCTAAGCCTGCTTGGAGTTGGAGTCCCCTCTGGGGCTTTTCCCTATGAGGACCGCATGGCCGCCTCTCTAATGGCCGCCTACACTAGCGGCACACTTTATTCTTAGCTGGCTTGTGCCGCAAGCCGGGAGGTGTCCCGACTTGCTCGTTTATTTCCCTCGGCGTGCCGCACGTCATCGATGCGCGGTCACGCTTCATCGGGAGCGTGCGCGCATGGTGTGTGGGGGATTGCGGTGGGGGGCTCTGGGGGACCCGGAGAGGGGAGGGGGAAGCCCTGATCGTAGGACCGATCCTCCGAGGCTCCGGCGCGCGCCCGGGACACCTCGGCGCGCGCCCGGTTACTGTCGCGGCCGAGACTGGGCAAAGGTAAGAATAAACTCGGCCGCGACAGTACCTCTCTATCTGCGCCTGCACTAGACTAATGGCTGCTGCACCACTTTCCTGCGCATGTGCAACAGCTAGGGGGCCTTCCTGCCTCCCTACACTTTCCTGCAATAGGTGTAATGGCCGCAGCGACTGCAAATGCGCACCACAGATGCGCGACCGTGCACAAGATGGCGATACCCTATCACTGATGTCGCTGGGAGCCACGATCACCCCTGCAACTGCCTGACATACCGCAGGGGTCCCCGCTACTTCGCGCAGGTGGGGGGGGGGCCAGGGGAAACCCTGCTACACTTGTAACAGGGACTTATCACAGTTTAAGAAAACTGCCACTAAATACAGCAGGGAGCTGGTTAATTGCAGTCAGGTAATTAACTAGACTCCACCTGGCCCCATTACTGCACTAAGAAAAGCCTCCTGTTGGAAACAGGAGAGGGATTCCCGAGTTCACAATTGGGCTGACACAGGAAAGCAGAGAAGCCTGCACACAGACACTGTCTTGAGCGCAAAGGCTGTGCTGAGATCGAGACACACAGACACCTATATTTCCTGGACACAGAGGACCCAGGAACGTGCCAGAGACTGACATGGAGGGCCACCTGCTTAAGGTACCTCCTGAGACTTTGGGGTGATAGGCTGGAAATGGGAATATCTATCCAGTCCTGCAAATAGCGTCTAGGGAAGTAAGCTAGTCCTAAAAAGGGATAGGGGTTTATTATTTTATTGTTTTTTTATGTTTTGCCTGGATAAAGGATGTTTTGCCTGGATAATATTAAACGGAAATGTTGTCAGACAATTTCTTATAATTAGGCAGATGAATGCGGTGTGGCAATAAAGAGGGAAACTTCACTTGGTAGTCAATGTGGTTAGGCAAGGTTAGAAGAATCTTTTCCTGCTGCCAAGGAACCATAAGGGAAATTAACAACTGTGACTCACTTCATTGAATTGTTTTTAAATTAATAGTTTATGATACTAAAATGCTTGCCATTGAAACAGATCAATATTTTTTTTATGTTGCTTAAATATGTCTATACTGATGTGTCTTTCTATGTGAGCTACTGTTTGTTATTGAAGGATGCCTCACTGTGCTGGGATTCTATAAAAAAAAAAAAGGGAACTCTTTTTCCCCCTCTCATTACCATCTTAAAAAGGCCAATTTAAAAAAAATTGCTTCAGTTTCCTAGTACAATAAATTAAACACAATAAACAAAATATTTCAGGATTCCACCTGCTCCTCTCCTTTCCTGATTCTCTCTCACATGCTCCCCTCCTCACACGCTTATCTCCACATGCTACCCTGCTTAACTACTTATCTCCATGTTTCCCTCCTCGCAATCTTACCGCCCACATGCTCCACTCCTCACCAGTGTCGCCCCCAAATACTTCAGTCTTCACCAGCTTCCCCCCAACATGCTCGTCTCCTCACCTTCACCTCCACATGATCCCCTCCTCACCTGATTCTCACTACTGTATATCCTCCCTTCCTCACTTGCTTCTCCCCATATGCTTCCCTCCTCAACTACTTCTGCCCACTTTCTCACCAGCCAATCCCCCATATGTCCACTCCACACCAACTTCTCCCCCATGCTCCACTCAACAACTTCTCACCCACATGTTGCCTTCCTCACCAGCTTCTCTTCCACGTTCCCCTCTTCAACTGCTTAAACCCTTACATTTTCCCTTCCTCACATACTCTACTCCTCACCAGCTTCTCCCACACATGTCCCCTCTTCACCAGCTTCTGTCCCACATGTTCCCCTCCTCACCTGCTTCTCTTCAACATGCTCCCCTCCTCACCTGCTTCTCCACCACATGCTCCCCTCCTCCCTCGCTTCTCCCTAACATGCTCCCCTTCTGTTACGCCGGTGCTGCCCGCAGACCAGAACCATCCCCTGTGCCGAAGGGGGAAGTAGGGATACACGCCCCCCAGCAAAGGGAGCGCGTCCGAAGTGTGGTGTTAAGCGTTGCCAGGCCAGATATAAGTAACGTAGACAATAATTGCCGGTACCGGGTATAGGAGTAGAATAGTGATTGCCTTGCCGAGGTCAGGGAGCGGAGAGATGAGGAAGGTCGAAGTCAAAGCCGTGATCGTGGGATGCCAGAGAATATGTAGTCCAAGGAGAGCCGAAGTCGAGAGCCAAAGGGAGTAGTCATACAAGCCGTGTCAAAACCTGTGGTAACCAAGAGAACACCAAACACATCTATACAGAGACTATGTTGAGCGATGATTGAGGGCTCAAAGATGCTAGATAAGGCTCGGCTGACCAATCAGGGATGGAGGCGGGTCAGGAGGACTGCAGGGAGCCTCTCTGGATAGGTGTGGCTGATACAACCCAGGTGAGCACTGGTAGCACTCTGATTACACCCGTGAGGTGTACGAGGGCGGTGCCTCATAGCAGGAGTGGAAGTAGAAGAGAGAATGCTGGGCGTGCGCTCTGTAAGCTGTGTGTGCATGCGAGCAGTGTTGGAGGAGGACACACGTGTGCATGCTGGACGGAGGACCCGCGCCTGCCACTGAGAAGGAGGAGAGCAGTGGGGCAGCCGACGGAAGGGGCCCTGCGGCGACAGAGGAGATGACGGCCCGTGGAGGCAGGTAAGCGGAGGTTGCGCTGCGCGCCCTGAGTCTCCCTGACGGTAGTCTGTGTGTTGCGCGGACGGTGCTGAGAACTCAGATTCCTAACACCTCACATTGCTCTCTCTTATTCTTCCCCTCTTCGGACTATTCCCCTTCTCTCTCACATGTATGCACCATATTTTACCCTCCTCTATATTTTGCTCTCTCCCTTTCTTCCTCATAATTTCTCACCTCCTCTCTACCCTTTTACTACCTCACCCCTCCCTCCTCTTTTACTCTTTCCCCCTCTGTTTATCCTCTCTTACATTGCCACCTCCATTTTTCCTTTCTAACACCCTCTCTGGCTATACTCCACCCCCTCCATTTGTAAACTTATCTCCCCCCCTCTGTTTTACTCAGCCCCTGTCACGGGGTTAAGTCACTATGTGATAGCTATGCCTGCAAAACATACCTCTACAGTTTACCTGGACAATCAGGCCTTCATTTAAGGCAGCTGTCAGGCATGATATATAAGAATGAAAGTGCTGGTAGAAGGTGGCTCTCTATGTCTCTATGTCTGATGCTGATGAGGAGACCACTCACACAGGGGGTGCTGTTTTTCACCTGGAACCTGGGTCTGAAATGTAAGCAGTCTGAACTATTCGTTGTTGTTGTCACTTATTAACTGTACTAGGATGTTCCAACAAGGGCCCCAAAATCCACATCGTTCCCTGAACAGGAAGGAGTAGGGATTGACCCCCACAAAACTAACCTACTAAGAGACTATATGATTTTACCCTTTTATGCTGACAACAAGCTGGTTTGTTTATTACTTGTTTTTGGCTGATTAAAATCCATGCTTAGAAGTACCCTCATGTTGCTTTTCTCTTTACAGCAACATATGGTGGTTTAAGTGGGATTCTGAGCGTCCCCTGCATCCAAAGGGTCACAGAAAAAGAAAAATTGAGACTTTTTTTTTCTCAGTACTTGCAGTAACAGGCCCAGCTGAGAGGCAAGCCCAGCAACCCGAGAAACAAGCCCAGCTAGCAGAGAGACAAGCCCAGCAAACAGATTGGTTGATTAAGCAGCATGAAGAACACCAGGCCCAGCAAGCAGAAAGGCATGTCCAGTAAACAGAAAATCTCCTCCAAATGCTGGCTCCAGGTCCGGCATCAGTCAGACCAGAGCTTCGAAATCATTGACCAGCAATGCTGCTTAAAATGAAACCACAGAAGACCCAGAGGTGTTCCTCGTAACTTTTGAAAGAGCAGCCACTGCCCAAGGCTGGAGAGTTGATCGCTGGGCAACAGCTTTGGCTTCACTACTCATATGAGATCTGAGAACACCTACCTAAGGCCCTAATGACAGACGAGGCCATGGACTATAAGTGGCTAAAAGCCGCAATTCTGGATCACCTAGGCCTCACCCCAGAGACCTACCGGCAGCAATCCCAGGCAATAAAATACACAAACAAACTCCTGGTCATTGCACATCGTTTAATGGATTTATGTACCAGATGGATACAACCAGAGCAGCATAACAAGCAGAGATCCTTGAGAAGTTTGTGCTTGAACAGTTTATACAGATGCTGGTCCCCTCCTCCCACTTCTGGGTAAAAAGACATGCTGCCACTTCTCTGGAGGTAGCGGTCCGATTGGTGGAAAATCTTCTTCCGGACAATGACCAAGAGAATAGCTAGGAACTGCCAGCGCAGGAGCCATCTGCTTCCGATGTCACCAAAAGATGGAAACCAGACAATTGAGGATTCTATCACCCACCAGTTCGTGATCACAAAACAACCCGAACAGAAAACCCTTTCCCACAGCGGAGAGGTCCCGATACCAATACTCGCCGGGACGCATGTCCATCATCAGAAGTCATCAAATCACCAAAGGAATGACGCTACAGAGGACACCGTCCAAAGTACCCTCCGAGACCCTGGTGTTCAGTTACCCATCTGGTGGAGAGGTATCCACAACCAACCCAAAGGCAAGATTCATTCCCACAGCAGAGAGGTCCGAATGCTGGTCCCCCTGAGATGCCCATTGAACTGCAGAGTTTACAGAATCAAGGGAAGATGAGATGGATTTCTCCTATAGCAGGACCATCATCACTGTTTCTCTCCAAGGGAACCACATGCTGTGGTTGGTCCCAGCATTGGTCGAAGGGAGGCTGTCAAAGCCCTAGTGGACTCGGATCTTAAAAACCTTTATCCTACAGGACCTACTCACAAGCTAACTATTATCCTATGACTCCCCATGAAGTATTGAGTGTATCCATGGCGATACAAAAAGACACCCAACAGCAGACATCTTCCTTCAGGTTAATGGTCGAGAGGCTAAGCTCCTTTAGGAGTCACTACCTGGCTCCCTGTTCCTGTTCTCCTTGGCTGAGACTGGCCATTCTTTTATACTTTCTTGGCCCCTGCTCACGAGGAGCCTCCTTCTCCTGTACAGGGAAGCCCGGGGTCATGCCCCCCTTTTCCACAGAGATGTTCCCCAATAGACATCGGGTCCTAAAGACTTATAAACAAAGACGTTCTGAAAAGGAGGACTGGTTAAAAAAGGTCTGGGACTCCACGTAACCACAGAATACAAGTAATGATGTGCAATGACCAATATGAGGAGATACACGTATGGGAACTTTGCCAGACCTGGCTCTTCCTGACTTCTGATAGGGGAAGAGGGAAGATCCAGCCTTAGCTAGTCAAGATGAGAAGGTGGTCAATGATAAAGTAATCAATGTACAAGGTGTAAGTGTATTCCCCCATTTTGAACTAGTCAATTACATCCTATATAGAGTCAACAATGTTACACAAACAGGGGAGGTCATTCAACAAATATTCATCCCTGAAGGCTTTATTAAAAAGGTGTATACCCTAGCCCATACTCTCCTGTGGTGTGGTTCTCTGGGTAGATATAAAACCAAGGACCGCATGTTGTTCAAGTTCTACTGGCCAGGCATACATGGTGATATCACGAAACTATGTGCGACATGTCCTGAATGCCAGTTGACAAGCCAGAAGGGACAGAAACCGGCCCCCTTGGTTCCTCTACCCCTCGATTCAGTCTGATTCGAGAGGATTGGCTTAGACCTGGTAGAACCTTTAGAACTCTCTGCAAAGGGACACAAATTAATCCTAGCTGTCATGGATTATGCCACCAGATAGTTTGAGGCCTTCCCTCTGAGAACAGCAACTGCTGAACAGGTGGCCCACAGGCTATTGGAGTTGATGACTAGGGAACAAACTTCATGGCTAATTTAATGCAGGATGTCTTGAAATTGATAGAGGTTAAATCCATCCGACCTCGGTCTACCATCCCCAGACTTATGGATTGGTATAGAGGTTTAACCAAACTTTAAAAACATGCTTAAGAAATCCATAAACAGGAGCCAAAAAACACTGAAAGAGAGTTTAGGATTAAATTCTTCCTTTCCTGCTGTTTGAGGTATGAGAAGTTCACCAAGCCTCCACAGGTTTCTCCCCATTTGAGCTTCTACATGGATGCCAACTACAGGGTATTCTGGACCTTCTAAATGAATCTCCCCCTCAAAGAATTCCCTCCAATACGTGATAGACCTTTGAAACCGCCTAGACATGGTAGGTCGGTTTGCTAAGGAAAATCTTAGGTCTGCTCAAGAACATCAAGAGAAACATTATAACCAATAAGCTTGCATGAGGGCCTTTCAACCTGAAGGACCAAGTGATTTTGCTATTACCTACTTCTGAGAGCAAACTCCTAGCAAAGTGGCCAGGTCCATTCCAAATTCTCCACCACATAGGAGATGTGAACTATGAAATCACTCAAGCAGGGTCCAGGAAGGGTTAACAAAATCTTCCACGTGAACCTCCTGAAACCCTTGAGACTGATGAGATATCTATTCGTCCACCGTCTGGAAAGGGAAACAGATCTGGGTCCACAGACTCCACGGGGTATTACTTGTAATGGTGATTAAGCCCCTTATGGGAAGTCAATTAACCTCAGAACAAAGAGCAGACCTACTGGTGTTATTTAACCAATTCACAGATGTTTTTTCTGAGTTTCCAGGGCAGACAGATTACTTGCCCCATAGTATTTAGATAGAACCTCCGGTAAAACTATGGTCCTGTCCCTACAGGCTGCTGGAAGATCACAAAGCCCTTTGGAGAGGGAAGTACTGGAAATGTTGGACTTTGGCGTGATTGAGGAGTCCTACAGCAAATGGTGTAGCCCCATAGTCTTGGTCCCTAAACCAGATGGGAAGGTGAGGTTTTGCATGGACCAAAGGTAAATGCTGTGTCCAGATTTGATGCATACTCAATGCCAAGGATGGATGAAATTCTTGACGCACTTGGTAAGGCAGAGTATATATCTACAGATGCATAGGGGGTGAGGGAGTGTGTCACCGACAGATGTAGTCATAAGCAGCAGATTCTAATTGTAGTGAACAGCAGCGTGGCCAGGCTTGGTAGATAGTGTAGAATAAGGTGGGGGGGTTGGGGGGGGGGGGAGCATGGAGTGTCTGTGCATATTCATTCAAAAACTACAAGGCAGAATGAATATGCACAGACACTCCATACTCCATCACAGCCACCTGATTGGCTGTTCAAACCATGTTCCGACTTTCATTTTATTTTTACATGACATCACTTAAAGGGAATGATGCCAGCCAATCAGAAGGTGACGTGACGAAGCCGGTGTCACATGGTATTTCAGCCAATCAGATCATGGGAACCAATTCCACACTCTGATTGGCTGAAATACCATGTGACGTTGGCCATCTTGGATTTAGTACGCCAGCTCTTGTGTATACAGTGGCGGCCGAGCTGAGTCTTCTGCGGCCGCCACCGCAATGTGCGGACAGACTCCGGGCAGACGCGGCTGGTGACACGCGGCTGGTGACGTGTGTCAGGCGTCACTGTGGTGCCGATCACACGTTCACCCGGCATCCCTGGGTAAGGGGACATGGGACAGGGGTATGGAAGGTAGATGCGGGAAGAGGGGCAGAAGAGGCAGCCAGGGGGTCACGAGGGGAGGGGAATACACGCAAAGCTGCCGAAGCAGAGGCGGAGCAGCCAAGGGGTCGCGAGGGGAGGGGAAGATGCGGCTGAGCACGGCCAAGTTCGGCGCCAGCCAAAAAAAGCCCCGTAAAATTACGGGCATTTGTAAGAATGAAGTTGGCCGCGGCAGTAATGGCCGATGGTCCTCTGCCACGGACACCAGGAGTGTGCACGTGCACTCGGTCTCTTCCTGGTTGAAGTCTCGCAATAGTTGTGCCGGGAGAGCTAGCCGTGAGTTCAGCATACACAGGCGGCAGTAGTAGGAGAGTTTTTGGGTACAGAATCGCCAGCACTCTTCTATGAGTGAATGTATAAATAAATTGTCCACAAATAGGTCTTTTGCCCTACGCGTTTCGTCGCAGCATGCGACTTCTTCAGGGGATAGTGATAGACTGCTTAATGTAATCATTATATAGCACAATACTTAATCAATTGATAAATTAAATAATTCATAACACATTGGTGACTCTTAATGAACTGGTTTGGGCTGGGAGAGGGATAAGGTAAGGAATGGAACACTATGGACAGGGGGGGAAGAAAAGTGCACTAATCATGGGGGACACATATAAACATATAAATAAAATATATATATACTGTGTGTATACATGATAAAATACTTATATCAGTTAACATTTGTTAATGACAGCTGCACAATGTCTGTAGATATCAACATGCAGATATCCAAATAGTATTAAATCTACTATCAAGTAATGTTAATATAGCTTAGCAAGTGAAATCTCAGATACTGTGCAGGTGTCATCCTACAGAGAAGAAAAAACAACAGTTTCTATAAAAAGAAAATAATAATACAATAATGTTCTTTACACAGTTAAAATATATATATATATATATATATATATATATATATATATATATATATATATATATATATATATATATATATATATATATATCTAGCAATCTATTGATATTCTGAAATAAATCAAAACACCCAATACATACATATAAACTATTTAGTAGATGTATATTATTATATAGGCTAATGATCTAATATATACCAAAGACTTTTAAATAAAAAGCATTGAATATATTTATTTCCTGTCTTATTCAGAATGCAGAATATTCATACAAGGTTTTAATACAAGTGTAGGGACATGGAAAACTCCTATCCCTGTGGCTTTTGCCCAGAAAATAATGCAGAATATGTGTAATTTAGATCATCAAGCATAAACATAAAACAAATGGAACAATAACAGATCGATTTTGAGATTTCTGATTTAACGTCTTTGAGTATAAGGAAATGACTTTAAGTCTGCCATAATGACCTTTTTTTTTTGCATTTTATTTTTTCTTACTTTAAGAGATCTCTACTTGCCCTTTTGAAAATGACTTTGTTCATTAGAATTTGAAATATTAAAGTGAAAATTCATCAAGTGCACTTATGAGTTATAGCACCTGTGATGGCATGAATTCCCATTCAGTGGGAGTTATCACTGGAATGAGTGCGATAAACTGTATCAGCACTTGATAAATGTTCCCATCAAGTGTAGATATCAATGGGTTCAATAGGTGTTAATGCTAGGATGGGTCTGATACCGGTAACCAGTAGCAATACATGATAAACGTGCCCCTATGAGTCTGAAAGGTTAAATAAAGCTCTCCCCAGAGCCTATTGAAGTCTTAAAACTATCACGATAACCTTGGTAACAAGGGATTAAGTTAATATGTTTTATAAAGCAGGACATACTCAATGGGCAAAATACAAATAATATTGGATTTTTTCTATATATAGTAAGCCAAAACAGATAATCTAGGGATGTTTTCAGGCAAAATTTCACATTGACTTCAATAAGCCAACTTGGCAAATATACTGTAGAAAAAGTCCATACATGAGTTAAACATATTGGCTTCTGGTGGGGGTGTGGGGGGCAGGAGGGAGAGAGAGGGTTGCTTTTTATCTTTTAAACGGACACCATCACTTATATTGGGAATTGCTTACTGTTGTAGAATACAGAAAGACTTAACCCACTAATAAAATAAATGAATATTAGATATAATTACACAGGAGTAACAAGCCTACATAAGAATTTAATTGTAATAACCTCATGTACTGTAACATTTTTTTAATATGCCTATGGGAAGCCCTGGAACAAAATGTTTAAAAACAAATAGCATATAATTGAAAGTGAATACTGTCTTCCACTTTTTCTCCACTGAGAATAAAAAGCTAGTTTTAATTAGAGTTGTGCAAAACAGACACATATTCATGATTTCAACAAGTTTTGTGAACCAAAGTGATTTGAAACGGCGCTAAACACCAATATTAGTGATACAAGTGCATGAATAATATAAACAATGTGTATAAAGTGAATTTTAAGGCGAACCCAAAAAATATTCTCAACCTTCCAGGGAATATGTACAGATTCCCTTCAAAAGTATATCGATCCAAGGTGGGAAGGGAGCGATGGTCTCAGGAACACCCCAAGAAAAAAGAACATAAAGTAATGGTGCAGTAAATCAACACAATGTTGGTATAGTTGAGTCTTGGCGCTATAGAAATTCCTACTTACAGCAAGTCAGTGTTTAAACAGCATTGGTCTACACAGCCGGTAGATATGGATCAGGACAACTGGTAAGAATTCCCAGCAATGGAAAGGATGCTGGGAATTCTTACCAGTTGTCCTGATCCATATCTACCGGCTGTGTAGAACAATGCTGTTTAAACACTGACCTGCTGTAAGTAGGCATTTCTATAGAGCCAAGACTCAACTATACCAACATTGTGTTCATTTACTGCACCATTACTTTATGTTCTTTTTTCTTGGGGTGTTCCTGAGACCATCGCTCCCTTCCCACCTTGGATCGATTCAACAAGTTTTGAACATTCACAGTTGGCAAAAAGTCACAAAAGAAGAAAACTTTAGTGACACATTGTTAAAATCAAAATATACTGTAAATACCAGAAAGTCAGAAATTGAAACCTACCACTGTTACAGTATATTATATGAATGAGGCACAGGGCCGGTGCAAAGGTATTCAGCATCCTAGTAGAAATGTCTGCCCTGAGCCCACGACCAAACCCCCCACCCCTCAAACATTCAGATTTTCTATTTTTTATTATAGCCCAATTCTCTTTCTCCCCTCCTCATCCTCTTTCATTTCACCCCCTCCCATGCCTCCTCACCCCCTCCCATTCCGTAATCATCCCTCTCCTCCTCTTCCTCAATCACCCTACTTCTCCCCTTCCTCTCACCTTCTCTTTCCCCCTTTTCTTTCACCCCCTCCTTCTCCTCTCATCCCCTCCTCTTCCTTGCCCCTCCTTCTCTTCTGCTCTCATCCCCTCCTTCTCTCACTCCCCTCCTCTTCCTATATCACTCCCGCCATCTTTTCTTCTCACTCTCTTTATCATCTTCTTCTCTAAACCTCTCATCCTCTTCTTCTCTCCCACTCCTTATCCTCTAACCCCCTCCTTCTCCTCTTCCTCTCACCTACTAGGCTTTGGTGGAGTAGGGCAGCAGAGGAGGATGGGGGGTGGCAGCAGGAGAAGAGGATAGAGGAGGATGACATCAGTTGGTAGTGTCAGAAGAGGATCACAAGAGCAGGGCAGCAGAGGAGGAAGATGGTGGAAGGTAGCAGCGGGAAAAGAGGACTGAGGGTCATGTGAGCGGAGCAGAGTGGCACAGGAGGAGGGTCGGGGAGAAGCTGCGCTGCAGCAGTGACCGCACTCCTCCCAGGCCCTCCTGTCACTCTGCTCCGCTCACATGGTCCTCAGTCCTCTTCTCCAGCCGCTGCCACCACTTCCTGCCATCTTTCTCCTCTGCTGCCCTGCTCCTGCCATCCTCCTTAACTTCCGCCGCCACCCACCATCCTCCACCTGTCCTCTTCTCCTGCTGCCACCACCCTCCTCTTCTGCTGCCACCTCCCAAAATGTGCCGCCCTAGACAACTGCTTAAGTCGCCTAGTGCTAGCACCAGCCCTGATGAGGAATAAAAAATGTGCAGAATCAGAGTAGTATACTGTATCAGCTAGAAATCTGTTTGTATTTTCATTTACCTCTTTTATTCTATAGAGTACAGTAGACCAACACAAAATAAGGAGAAAGGTGATGTTGCATACACCTAGTATAATTGCATTTCACCACAAATTACTGTATCTGTGGTATTTGTACTAGGAGATTAGCAGTGAAATATATTGTACTGTACTTTAGATTCCATGGCTTGTTAATGAACAAATAATTACTATCACTATGCTACATATAAACCTACAGCTGATATTCTCTCATTGGATATCAATTTTGGAAAAAGTCTTGCTTTTGCAAAGTAGTACTGTAAATGAATAAAGTTTCTGGCTTATTTATTTATTAAATATTTTAACTGGAAAAATAAAGTTACATGTACATCCTATTTTCATGCATGCCCTGCAATACAATATAAAAAAACATAGATCTTATAAACATGATCAATAGTTTTAGTTATACAAAGTTTGAAAAAGCTGTGCGTGCTGTCCCTCTGAATTTCTCCCTTGATTTTCTGGTTCAAACTTGCTCTTCCCTGCTGCTCCAAATCTCCCGTGATCAGCGGGGCATACTCAGTCACATATAACACAAAAATAGGAGCGCATGGAAAGAGACAAAAGACCAAAAATAATACACAAAATATTTATAAGTTGAGTAGAGAACATACAGTATAACACTACATATAAAGTTGATCACATTGATCTTAAAATCCCGTGACACACACAGAGGGTCGGGCTTCGTTTGACAGAACCCCGCGATCAGAAAGTCCTCAGTTTTCACAGAGAAAAAGTACAAAAATAGATGGCATAAAAAGACCTGGAGCTCAAAAAATCCTGTCGGCGTCCTCATGGTGTCTTTGGACTGCAGCCCGGAAGTCCGTTGTCACAGACGTCGCATCACTACATCTGACGTCACCTACGTGTTTCGTGTTAAATGACACTTCTTCAGGGGGTTAGTCAAGTGATCCCCTATTTTTGACAGGTGGCACCACCCCCTTTTAGGCAAAGCCCCACCCCCTTTCTTTGGACTAAACCACGCCATGTGTTACTGTCCCTTCCATATCCGGCCCCTCCACTTCTGTATCCGGATCCACCCCTTGCAACAATTTGGGGGGTTTATACCCCCTGCGCCAAAAAAACGTGGTTGACGCCATCCTGCACCAAAAAAACATGGTTGACGCCTGTTGCAGGGTACATGCAACTACACACGTGGGTTTTCTTGTCAAGGCTGTTTTATTTAGCCTTAAAAGATATACAGCACACAAAACAAAAATAGCTTTCCATCAGCAAAAACGAAAATGGCTTTTTCTTCAGCAAACCAAACAAAACAGTTTCTCTTTAGCAGACAGTTTATATATAAGGCAGCTACCCTTTTTCTATGCAGGGGACAGACATTTCACAATACAACTACTTTGCTACTCAGACCTTGTTTTCAGGAATCTCTTTACTTCTTACTCCTCTCTCATCAACAGCAGCTTCCATGTGTCTACAGCCTGGGTTTTAACACACCTTGATTAGGCAGCTGGGTTCCAACTAATTGTCCTGAGGTTCCCAGCTGAAGTTAACCTAGTCAGTGCTGCACTGCAGACTAGACATAGGTTTTCCAGGCATATAGTTGGTGGCTTTTATTTACCCTGTCACAACGCCTCCAGTGGCAATTTTTTAATTTTTTTTATTATTTATATGTATATTTTAATTCTTTTTTATGATTGGTGCACACTGTTGACGTAAGTAGGATTGGGGCGTATACATATGAGGGGCATGCCTGGACAGTTTTTTCTGAATAGGGACATGTTTATTGGTGTTGGGGACATGTCCGGGCATGTTTTTTCTGAAATACTGAAGTGCGCACTTCCAGAAAATTTCAAAGCGTCATTATGTCATTATGTTGTCATGTTTCAGGGTGGTCAAGTGGTTTAAGGCATTGGACTTGCTCCAATGGACGTTTATGGGGTTCAAATCCCACCACAGACAAAATCTTTTATATAGTAGTATGGTACAGGGTTAGCAGCATTGTGTACAAAAAAAATAAAAGCACTAGTGTGCTGCGGAACATCTGAGTCTAACACATCGCCGGTTTTTCCCTGGCTTTTTCCTGGAATGCGACGCACTTCACCTGGAGCATACCGCATTCATTTTGCGTTCCCATCCGCAGGTCATGCGCGGGTGACGTGCGGTTGATTCGTTTATTGAGAATGGTTCGGATTTAATAGGTTGCAAATCTTCGCGTGTCCGCCAGATGGCAGATATTCATGAATTGTAATGTGTCGACTTGCAGGTGTTTCGTTTAAAAAAGACACCACAGTGTGCTATTGTAACTTGGCCTTGAGACTGAAGGAAGAGGTTGCAAAAATGTATCAATTTAGGCTTTTCATATTAAAGAAAGACAAAGACCAGTTTTGGTTACAGTATTTACCAGAGACCCGCCCGCCTTGAGTGTTCAAGTGCAGCCCGTTTTCCAAAAACCCGACAGAAGTTACGCGTATTTGATATGGGCCGCGATTAATGCAACAGATGATAAGATGGCAACAGTTGTTCAAATTTATCAGTATTTTATCGAAAACTATGACTTTTACAAATTTTCGCCAGCTCCTCATACGTGGAAGCGTGCAATAAGGAAAAGGTTATGTAGCGATCCCTGTTTTTATCGTATTTAGCCACAATTTGTTGGAGGGTATTGGTGTGTATCACCGGCTTTTTCCTGTATCTATGATCATGCAGACGGCAAAAGGCGAAGGGTCGTGTTAAAACCAACTAAGAAACGACAGTCGCTACCAAGCAATGCACCAGCACCGGCTTCCAATGACGGTCCCGCCGTCAGTGACAACCCTGAGCCTGAGCCGGATTTCGCATGCAGTTTCGATCAAGCTTGCATGTACCTAAGCAATTTCCAGCCTCATCAGCTGACTACAGGTGGACTAGTCCTGCTGCAAACTATCGACGTGGATGATCAAGAATGCTGGACTGGCAGTGGACCGGCAGCGGCATCAGCTGAATGGGAAATTCTATGGTGAGTATTGTTGCCATATTATTTTCTGTGTTTTTTTTATTTTGACAATACAGTATCAATATCGGTGCGATTCAAAAGTCAAGCGATTCTCCTGTAAGCAATATTATTGGCTGAGCGGCTTCTACAGTACTGTACTGCAGATACTGAACTATTGGTGGAACGCTAGGCGCATGCGCATTGGAACCTTCTTGAAACGCATACATTATGCGTGTCATTACATCGACAGTAGGCGCGTGCGCATGTGAACAGGAGACGCCCCTTCCCAGAAAATTATTGGGGGGACTGGCTGGGAACTTCTTTAGACCATTACAGTAAAACTTTTCTTTTTGTTTTTCCTCAAAAAATAAATCGGCTAATGGAGGGATTTCGATGGATAATATCGCTTTGTGTAACAATGCCTGCACATTGCTGAATCGGATTTAAAAATCCACGTACCGGAGTCTACAGTTTAGTGGCTGATGTACACTATGCTGATGTTTTGCGGCCATACAGTATACAATACTTTTTTATAAACAGTATACTGTGTAATAAACCCGAAAAAATAAAAACTATGCATTTATTCTACATGTATTACAGTACTGTACATACAGTATGTGTCTTCTATACAGTGCCAGTACATACAGTACAGTACTGTACTGTATGTGTCTTCTATTTTTTTTAATACTCTTGTACTGAGCATGCCTACAGTATACAGTACAGTGTGCCTGGACAGTAGTGTACATTCTAGAAACACTGTATTTTGTTACAGTAGCAAAGGAGCCAATGGAACAATGTAAAACAAATCAACATGTTCTTTTATTGGTGCAGTAAGTACAAAAACATTTATTTACAAATACTGTACAATGTAGAAACATTTTTTTTTTTAACTTTATATTTTATTAATTTTTCAAAAGATACAGACGTTTTTGCACATTATAGTACACTCCACAAGCTCTGTATCTGGTCCATATCTGTCTGAACTGACACGACGCAAACACCAATCACACATCCAACATGCACAGGGGTGGGGAGAGACACATTGGGGAAGAGAGGTATGGGGGGGTGGGGGGGGGTCATCAAGGAGCTTCAATCCAATGCCATCCTTGGCACATCTCTACACTTCACCATCCTTCTTTTGATTCTGGTGCGGGAGACCTCTCCAGCTTCTCATGCCTTCGCAAGCTTTTTATATATAGAAGTTTTGCGTTAACTTCCCAACCCAATCGTTCCTTATCTAGGCCCTTCGCTATACCTCCAGGATGCGCCAATTGCTGCGTATACTACGCTTGATCCCATTAGACGCAGTACTGCACGTACTAATGATGTTCATTCGGTCAATGACATGTTCAGGGGATGCTGGTGTCAATAAAACACTCCTGTCAACCAGTGCAACTTTCTGCAACGCGCAGCGGATGTCTTGAGCATCATAGCCTCTCTCACGAAAACGCGCAGCCATCTGTATGAGTGCCCTCTGCATCTCATCTGGATCAGTAGTGATACGCTTCACTCTTAGGAGCTGTGAATAAGGAAGACCCTTCTTCAGAGGAAGTGGGTGATGGCTGGTGGAACATAGAAATTAGTTCTTATAAGTGTTTTTGTTTACTACAGTATCCAAAAAAGCGATTTCATCGATGTTGTAATTAAGAGTAAACCGTATTGTGGATGGAATACCATTCAGGGCCGTCACAAATGGCAGCAACTCCTTCTCACTGCCAGCCCACAACATGAACACATCGTCGATGTAACGAAAATATTTCACAATGTGCTGTCCATAGATCTCATCATGAATACTATGTGTGCGCTCATAAAGGTCCATGAACAGAACATCTATTAAAATTAAAGTCCCATGTCCTGGAATGATGATGCATGTGGTAGTATGGATGGCGCCATGTTTGAGCCCATGGCGGTCCCGGTAAGTTGTAGGTAGTGGTGTTTCTCAAATCTAAAGAAGTTTTTGTGCAGAATAACCTCTATCAGCAGCATAAGGAATTCCGCTGGTGTACCTTGCTGAACACCAAATTCTTCAAATTTCATACGAACTGAGTCCAAGCCATCAATGTGGGGAATGTTGGTATAAAGACTTTATACATCCAAAGTGACGAGGAGGCAGTCTGTGGGATCCATGGGGAGATCACTGATCTGATTGATAAAGTCCGTTGTATCTTTTATGTTTGATCCCATCTTTGCTACTAGGGGCTGCATATAAAAGTCCACAAATTGTGAGAGGGGGCGACATAAAGACCCCGAGCTGAGATGATGGGTCTGCCTGGAGGCGTCACACTATTTTTGTGTATCTTTGGGAGGGTGTACAGTACTGGCATCACCGGATGGTCTTGTGTCAGGAATTTGCTTGTTTCCTCTGAAATCCAACTATTGTTGAGTCCGATGAGAATGATGCCATCAATTTCCCGTTTGTATGCTGCCGTCGGGTCCCCAGGTAATCGTCTGTAGTGTTGTTTCACTCAGAGCTGCTGTTCAATCTCTTGCCTGTAATAAGAATAATTGAGGACAACAATTCCACTGCCTTTGTCTGCAGCCCTCACAATGATCTTCCGATTGTTACGTAAGGTTTTGAGTGCTGTTCGTTCATCCATGGATATATTATGGGGCCTGCATTGCGCCTGACAGCATGGGTAGCTGGATGGTGAGGTCAGAATGGCCCGTTCTGAGTAGTTCATTGAATCCCCTGTGTTGGGGGAGTGCCCTAGATACATTAATTGCAGCACATTGGTTGCACATTGGTTGCACATTGGTTGCAGCCGGTAGATATGGATCAGGACAACTGGTAAGAATTCCCAGCAATTATTGCATGGATTGGGTGCTGGTGATTGGTTGTATGTGATTTATGTGCACTTAGGATGGGGTATATAGGTGGGTCACTCACAGTTGGTGGTTGCACGGCCCTGAGGAAGGTCTCCCTGTGGGACCGAAACGTTGGCATTTGTGTAACAGTATGTTTTGAATACATCTTTTTTTGGACTACCTTTGCTGTATGCTGTCTCCTTTATTAGTTCACGAAATGGTAACTATGCTGTTTATCTCTATGGGACTAGCATCTGCCTATGCTTTGTATTAGTGTGCTGACTGGCTCTATTATATTACAACAGTATATATATTTTGTATATTTATATTTATTACAACAGTGTATATATTTTGTATATTTTTATATTTATATTACAACAGTATATATATTTTGTATATTTATATTTCAACAGTTTTATATTGCTGCATACTGTATTAATAGAACAATATATTGTATCCTATTGATCTACTGTCTCTAATTTTTTTACGTACCGGAATGTTTTTCTTTACATTGTAGGGAGACAACTCTTCTGGTGGACAAAATAAGTGAGGAGAATGATGAGAGGAGTGCATTAAGGGTCAAATACACTCTGCAGGAAAATCACAATCTCGCTGTATCCGAGACCAGCATAAAGAAGATGAGACGCAGCATTGGATGGAAATATGGACGTGTGAGGTTAGTACTGGACAGTACAGGAGGTAAAAGTGTTGTTTAGGAAACTGTACTGTACCGCTAAAATTATTTATTCCTTGTCATTACAGAGCGTACCCCATGATAAGGGACGCAAACAAAATCAAAAGAGTGGTCCAGGCCCAGGCATGGATCGACAGTGGGGAAACTTTCTAGGATTGCATCTTCACTGACGAGTCTACTGTGTCGCTGGAGAGATTTGCAAGCTTTGCATCCCACAAAAAAGGCAGCATATCTTTGAAGCCACGGCCAAAACACCCCGTGAAGATGCATGTGTGGGGTGCCATCTCTAGGCGTGGACCAGGATGCATTGTCATCTTTGAAGGTCAAATATATCAAATATAATGTAGCCTTATGCACTGTACTTTACTAGTGTAGCCTTAATGTATGCACTGTACTGTACTATTGTGCAGTTTTTGAGCACTTTTCTTTTCTTGCTATAGGAATCATGAATAAAGCTTTCTTCCAAGACAACATTGTCCCTGAGATAGTGCAATACATCACACGCGAGTTCCCCAATGGTCACCGCTTCTACCAGGACAACGATCCGAAGCACACCGCGTCAACAGCGCATATCCTTGAGCGCGGTATCAACTGGGTGAAGACGCCAGCGGTGTAAGTGCGGTAACCGTGTCTCATTTGTTTCCCACAGTTTTTACTGTGTACTGTATCTCTTAAACTAATTGTCCTTTTTTTCCAATGACAGATCGCCAGACTTCAATCCGATCGAAATGGTCTGGCATCAGCTGAAGGACCATATCCGGAAAGTGGCAAAACCCTCCAAAAAGGACGAGTTGTTGAAAGGCATAATGAGTTTTTGGAACGATGTACTCACCGTGGAACGCTGCAATAAATATATAGACCATATTGCCACTGTGTTGCCCATTGTCATCGCGCGTAATGGCCAAGCATCAGGAAAGTAGTACTATGCTGTAGTATTGTAAGTACAGTATGATACAGGTAATATGGCACAGATTTTTTCTTTCCCAATAATCATAGTATACAGTAGTTACAGTTTTTTCTTTACAGAGAGAGCAGCACCAGCCATCAGGTTACAGTACATAGTATTTAACAGTAGTCAGAGTATACAGTAGTTCCAGTATAGACTAGTTTGACAGTACTACAGTAACTGCCTACTAACTGCTCAATTTTTTTCTTTCCAGAGAAAGCAGCACCAGCCATTTACAGTAGTACTACACATTACACAATGCCATAATACAGTACGCACATAACTGCACTAATTTTTTGTTTTCTTGTCGTTTCAGGAAAAAAGGGTGGCCTGGGGGGAGGTGGGGTTTTGTGTCCAGTCTAATCTGTTTGTACAGTAAAATGTACAGTATATAAACAGCAGTAATGATGTACACAAAACCTCTCCTCTCAATGAACTACTGTACTGTACACAGAATGAGGAAAAAGATAGACGGAAAAAACTATATATATATATATATATATATATATATATATATATATTATACATTACAGTATATATTATTAAATAATATTCTTATAAATGTGCATTATTCATGTTTCCCCATGTTTTAGAAATGTTTTCTAAATGTTTATCCAATTTCAATCTGCCAAAAGAACTTAATAAAGACTGCATTATGTATTATTCATGATTATTTTTTTATTTGTATTTTTTGGTTCCTGATAAAATAAAATAAATATTTATTCACATTCCTGCTAGTCATAATCATTGACAACAACCACAACCCCCCCCCCCCCACCCCTACAGTACACCAATGAATCAGTTAATGGTTTTTTTAACTCTCAATTCTCACAATGCTGTGCAAATCGGATTTACATTTCAAAATCGAGAAGTGATTTTCCAAAGCATTACCGTAAACAAAGCCTCAAAGGGTTGGGGGGGGTGATTACACGCAGGCACACTGAGGCTTTGTAGGTCGGCTATGGACGGATTCAGAACACAATGGCAATATTCAGAAAATTAACGACTCTGTGGAGAGAGGGGGTTGCGTGACTCATGCGCAGTAAGCAGCAAGCTCCCATCTCTAAAAGGATTAGAGTACATGCAGGCGCAGTGAGGCGATTGACGCTCAGCTAGGGACGGATTAAAAACACAATGACTAACTAACTTCAGAAAATGAATGACTGTGGAGGTGTCTGTCGATAAGAGTTTGTGTGTGCGTGGGGGAGGGATGAAGGATTAGTTGTGCAGCAGTTCAATGAAATAACATACTGTACTGTAGAGTACAGTAATTTCAAAAGGCAGTTCATCATAATACTGTAAAATACAGTACATAAAAAGCACACAAATCAACCATGTGCAGGCAAACGCACAGATTTAATATCGTAATATCAAGATTGTTTTTGCAGGCTTGTGGATAAAATAACAGTTAAAAAATCATAATTAAAAAATTTTTGGGGGCACTCAAGCAAGCAGTGGTGGGTGAAGTTACAGGCGCATCTCAAAGAGAATTACACGCAGGCGCAGTGAGGCTTTGTAGGTCGGCTATAGACGGATTAAGAACACAATGGAAAGATTCAGAAAATGAACGACTCCGTGGAATTTCAAATCCTTGAGCTAGTGTTCGTGGGGGAGGGGGCTGCAGGGTACAGCTGCATGAAGTTCAAAGCTAAAGACATACTTTGATTTCAAAAGGCAGTTCATCATAATAATACACCCCCAAATACAGTACGTAAAAAAAAAAAAAATCAACCATGTGCAGGGTCGCAGTCAAAAGCTACAGCACAGATTGAATATCATAATACAGTAAGATGGGTTTTGCAGGCACTTGTGGAAAAAAAAATTACAATAAAAATGTTTAATTTTTTTTTGGGCACTCATTCAGGCAAGCAAGCATTGGTGGGCGAAGTTACAGGCGCATGCGCAGTAAATTCCTGCTATCAAGCAGGAATGTGATTGAAACCAGACACACATTCAAAGGAATGGTGTGGGAGAGATGTACTGCATTGCACAGAAGATAAGAAGTTGAAATACCCTGCAGTGTAGTTAATTATCCTGAGCGAGGGGAGAGCGCTGTATATGCCGAAATGTGACACTGTTACAGTACTGTACACGCCTATGCGTTTCAACAATTTTCAAATGTGACATACCGTACAGCAGCACAGCACTGCAAATGCATGTATACTTTAAATATGCAAATTTACAATTACTGCACGCGCGCGCACACACAAACTGTGTACTGACGTAGGTTGAACCGCGAAGGTATTAGACTTCCAAGACAACAGCTCGCAAACGCCCCCCTGAGTTTTTACACGGCATTGCAGTATTGCAGACAGCGAAAATAAAATGCTAATATCACGAGCACGAAAATAACGCAGTTCACTCCGGGCAAAAACAACAACAAAAAACGCACCTAACCGGGATAATCTGAGAACCGCGGATCTAGCCGTCTTAGACTCAGATCGGCCACCACTGTAACAGTCAAAATATTTATTTATTTTTTAAAGTTACAACGGTTCAAGCAGAAATTAATTACAGTGCGTATTTACAAGGGGAAAAAAAGTCACCAGTCGCCGTCGCCATTGCAATAGTTGTATTTTGTTGTTTGGAGACGTCGCTGGCTGCAAGGTCAGTGACGTCAGCAAAGGGAAAGGCAGACAGGCGGAGAAGCTCCCTGATTGGCTTATAGCGAGTCACATGTGGAGACCGTCTCGTCAAAAATCAAATACCACTGACTACCAGATTTTTGGTAGCGCGGTAGCTCCGTCACCGTTGCGTCCACTTTAAGCACTGGCAACAATGCATTTGTTTTGACGCGATGTCGTGTCGCTGTCACAGGCACTATAAGCGCAGCCTCCATAGACAATAATCATGCATTCTAGAGGCATTAGGGTAATACTACACAGTGAACCGTTCAGCCCCAAAATAGTTGTATATATATATTGCACAATCCCTTATTTACAGAGGCAAGCGTTAAAAAGTACTTTATAGGTTAAATATAGATTTAGCGCGTCTAGGCATTAGTACGCTACACACAGAAAAATAAAATTAGCAGTTTATTTACAGATTCAACCAGTCCGCCAATTGCATTAATAGATTAACCCTCATCTTGTATAGTAAAAAGCCGGTGGTGATGTTAAACCTGGTGAGTCTAAAGAACTGTATTGCAAATCAGAGGTTCTTTTCTGAAGAGGTAAAAGGGGCGATGAAGGAGGGGTAGTTGTCTCGTGCGTCCTTATTTTTAAACGATCCAAGTATTCTCTATTTGTCGCATTACCTATAACCGTTAAGGGGATTTCAGCTTAGCCATCGCAGACAGAAAAGGGCTCCATCCCTGGGGTATTTTACACTGTGAACAGTGTGACTTTGTGTAACATCGCTTACCAAATCCAGTAGATTAAAAACGACTTTATTTGGTGGTCATCAGGAGTACAGATAAACACTCTGACGCGTTTCAGGACTGTTGTCCCTTTATCAAAGAGTAGCTGCGCGTCTACTGGATTCTCCGTTATAAACTCTTACTCCCGCCCCAACGGTGACGTCACACGCTCTGTAAATATCGCGTGATTAGGTGAAACACCCTCCTCATTGGATGACGTCTTAGCCAATTGCGCAAGCCGTGGGTGAATAATTTCCTTATGGGAGTAACCTTGGAGTTAAAGACTCTTACTCCCGCCCCCAACGGTGACGTCACACGCTCTATGGATATCGCGTGAATTTGTAAAACGGCCTGCTCATTGGTAGATAACTTTGACCAATAGCGCAACTCGTGGGGAAATATTTTCTTTGTGGGAATAGCTACGGAGTATAGTAAATAACGGAGAAACACACAGAATAAAACAAAAAACTAAATAAGTGATATCAGAACATGCTATATGACAGTATTCTAATTAAAAGTTAAAAAAACGCAACGTTTAAAAACAAAGCAAAAAGAGGTGGAAGACAGTATGTTACAAGCATAATTATGTTATTATCTGGAGAATAAACTCACATCAAAATAATCAATTCATATTCAATATCTTATATAATCCCACTGAAACAACATCATTACTCTGCTCATCTGATTCAGAACCTCTTGTGATATTTACATATTTCTAATCAATAGAGAGGCAATGCAAGTCTATGATAACAATAACTATACATATATGATGATGTCATTTGGAAACAATAGAAAGCAAATTCATGAGGACTAAACATTTTTTTTCTATTATGAAGGACCATAATCCGATATACTAGAACAGATATTATCACAGATTTAAATCTCTAATGAGATATACCAATATTTTATGTAATTATTAGAGACAGTCCTATTGAGGTATAAGGATCAATATGATGTTTAACAAAAGAATGGAATGGATGGTATAGCTCTATAAGGCACATATAAACATATATATAACATGACCATATATATTACATGTATATAGATATAATATTTTGTGTTGTAGATGATTGTGCAAACTATATGTGCTATATAATTTAATCCAAAAAATGTGTTAGTTCCCAGTCTAGATTCATGCCCCCGGGTGCCAATGTCCCAAGGGCATAAATCCAGAACATTTCTCTTTTATTGAGGAGGGATTCTCTATCTCCTCCACGCACATGAGGGCGTATGTGCTCAAGCGCACTAAAAGAGAAATTCTGTAGGGAACCAGATTGGCATTTTGTAAAATGACTTGCAACTCGGTATCTCACATCCTTATTTTTAATTGTTCTAACATATTCTACAATCCTCTCTCTTAGTGGGCGGATTGTCCTGCCCACATATGAGCTACCACAAGTACATCTTAAAAGATATATAACAAATTTTGTGTTACATGTCATCAGAGAATTGAGAGTATGAGTTCTCTTTGTATTCACATTTAGTATGTGTTTTATAGGGGAGGCATGTCGGCACATTCTACAATCTCCACATCTGAAAAAGCCTTTAACTTTTAGTTTATAGTTCTTTTTATTGGGATCAAACAAACTAGGCGACACTTTGTTGGCTATTGTTTTTGCCTTCTTGAACACCATTTTTGGCTGATCTTGTATGTAGGTCTCTAGGTCTTTGTCTAGTTTCAGTATGTCCCAATGCTTTTTCAAAATGGTTCTAATTTGATTTGCCTGTCTAGAATAGGTGGTAATAAACAGTGGTGAACCCTCAGTGGATGTCAATTGATTTTGCATTTTTAATTGTTTATTAGACTTAGTTTTTTGTTGTAGAAGTGTCGACCTGTCCATTTTTAGTGCATGATCTAGGGCACTATTGATGTCTTCATCCCTATAGCCCCTACATCTGAACCTTTCCGATAGTTCTTGAGCCTGACTCAGAAATGACTCATCTGTTGAACACAGTCTCCGAAGTCTCAGATATTGTCCTTTCGGAATACCTCTGATCAGGGGTCTGGGATGTGCACTATTTGCCATGAGCAGGGAGTTCTTGGAGTTTTCCTTTCAAAACATCTTAGTTTGAATTCTAAGATCTGAATCTACATATAAATGTAGGTCAAGATAGTCAATCTCGCTCTCATGTATATTTGATGTAAATTTGAGATTGAAGACATTGTTGTTCAGATATACAAGAAATTTGTGAAAAGTAGAAGTGTTGCCAGACCAGATAATTAATAAATCGTCTATATAGCGACGATAATAAATAATATACTGTCTAAATGGATTAGCATCACCAAAAATAAAAGTGGTTTCCCAAAAGCCCATAAATAAATTGGCATATGAGGGTGCAAAGGAGGTCCCCATAGCCGTGCCCTGTGTTTGTAGATAATAAGTGTTATTAAACAAAAAATAATTGTGCTGTAAAAGGAAGATGATTGAATCAAGAATAAAGGTGCTCTGTGCAAGGTGAATGTTTGAGTGATTAAGAAAATAACTTATAGCCTTAATACCTAATGTGTGATTAATAATGGTGTAGAGGGAGGTCACATCTAATGTGACCCACCGATAAGATTGTGTCCATGTGATTTCCTGTATATCTGTCAACAAGTCTATGGAGTCACGCAAGAAGGACGGAAGCATCTTAACCATAGGTTGCAGGAATTGGTCCACGTACCTAGAAAGACCATCTCCCAAAGATCCAATGCTCGATATAATAGGTCTACCAGGAGGGTTGACCAGAGACTTATGGATCTTTGGGAGATGGTGAAAAATAGGTACTGTGGGAGATTGGTTATAAATAAACTGATACTCCTTTTGTGTTAGGACTCCTAACTCCCTTCCCATTTCCAAGAGTTCTCTTATCTCAATGAGGTATGGAGCTGTGGGGTTTCTTTCTAATTTGCAGTAAGCCTCTGTATTACCCAGCTGTCTCAGGGCTTCTTTAAGATATACGTCTGCATGCATAACCACCACAGCTCCACCCTTGTCAGCATTTTTGATGACTATGTCACTCCTTTTACTGAGTAGGTTAAGGTTTAACTTCTCAATCTTTGAGAGATTATTTTGTTGGGATGTAGAAAATTTGTAGCCCCTTGCCAATATCTGCAGATCCTTTTCGACCAGTTTTTCAAAGGTTTCAATATGAGCACCTTTACTGAAAAACGGGCAAAAAACTGATTTATTCTTTAAATTTGTATGTTTGCTATCAACCAGAAAATTTAATTGCTGCTCAACATCAATCGATGAAGGCTCTCCTGACTCTTGTTCAGTGAGCAGATCATTCATATCTTGAATTACGGTCAATTCTCTAAAGGACAGTCTTGTTGGTATATCAACAGGGGAGGGGGGCGAACTAGACTCGTCCCTATTATCCTGTGGAAGAATGTTAGTGTTACTCACAGCCCTGGAAAGAAAGAATTTTTTAAGCGAAAGCTTTCTCACATATTTTTGAAGATCAATGACAGTGCTGAAGAGGTCAAAATCCTCGCTGAGAGCGAAGTTGAGACCTTTCTCCAGCACTGCCACTTCTCCATCTGTGAGAGAAACCCCTGAGATATTATTAACATTTGTAGGGTTAATTAATAGTCCCTCTTTCCTCTGGCTTGCGCCACGTCTTTTGGACGAGCGCCTTGTCCTTTTGAATAGTTTTTTGAGTTTTTTGAACTCCTCAAATCATAAGATGTTGTATTTTCCTGAGAAGACCTCATCTGGCGAGTTTCATAATCAGTATTATCTCTACGTTTATCGCCTTCATCATCCGTGGAAAAGGACACTGCTGAATGGCGTGTCTCATTATCAGATACATCTGACATACTAGAGGTATCGGGGTTCTTTTTGAGAATTGATTTCTTCGGCGTGGATTTCCGCTGGTAGTTGGGACGTCTATCAGAATTCCTTCTTTGTGTATTGTCCTGTCTATTACTATTCTGTGGAGGTGGTGGTTTTTGCCAACTATATATCTGATTCCGTTCGTAATCAATACGGTCTCTGTCAAACTTTGATTGTTTTTTTAGCATAATATCATCCTCAATTTTCTCAATGTCTTTGCTTAGTTTGTCATCCATATCATCAAAGTCAGTCATCCCTCTAAAAGTGTGTAGACTCTGTTGTAATTCTTTAATGCTTTTTTTCACTACATTCCTCTCTTGAATTTTAGTTTTAATTATTAGGTCCATCAGTTTCATTGAGCAGTCATCTAGCACTTTGACCCATTCTGCTTCAAATCCCTTGGAAGGGAAACCAAAGGAGGGCATTTTTTTTTAATTCGTAGACCCCTGGGGATCCTTTTAGAAATAACATAGTTATCTAAAGTTGTGATGTCCCACCAGAGTCTCAGATTCGTTGTTAGTGCCCTTTCAAGCTTAGCAAAGTACATTGTAAGATCTAATGAATCTTCACATGTGTTGGATATAGTCCCTGTGAAGACATGTGCTGCTCTGCGTTTGCGTGCGCTGTTATCTGCACATTTTTGGACAAAAGTGGTGTTGCGCTATTGGTCAAAGTTATCTACCAATGAGCAGGCCGTTTTACAAAGTCACGCGATATCCATAGAGCGTGTGACGTCACCGTTGGGGGCGGGAGTAAGAATCTTTAACTCCAAGGTTACTCACATAAGGAAATTATTCACCCACGGCTTGCGCAATTGGCTAAGAGATCATCCAATGAGGAGGGTGTTTCACCTAATCACGCGATATTTACAGAGCGTGTGACGTCACCGTTGGGGGCGGGAGTAAGAGTTTATAACGGAGAACCCAGTAGACGCGCAGCTACTCTTTGATAAAGGGACAACAGTCCTGAAACGCGTCAGAGTGTTTATCTGTACTCCTGATGACCACCAAATAAAGTCGTTTTTAACTGGAACTGGTGTGCAGCCCCCATTGTCTACAGCCGCAGTGCTCCGCCGTCGGACCCCACGGGACCACCCACTGCCTATTCAAGCTATTGGCGTGATGCACGCACACATCTGAGTCAGAGCAGCTGTTCCACTGAGACTCCATCACAGAACTGTTGATCAATAGGTATGTACTTTGGTTTACTGGGGATTTAGACAGTGCCTTTATGGTATATATAGAGTTCTGTGTCACTCCTCCAGTTGTACCTGTACACCTATCTGCATATATACTATATTGAGCCTCATACAGCTCATTACATGCTCCAATGACCAGATGAATTGGGATTGAAGCTTCAATCAATATATTACCACATACAGCTAAGCCCTGAAGACTGTGATTATATCCCACATACACAACATTGTAATATGTTTAGACAAACATTTTACTGAGCAATAATTCAGCATTTTTCTTGAAGTGGTCATTCACATTAGCAAGCAGGCTCTACGCGTTTCACTGTATGAAACAGCTTCTTCAGGAGCATAATCACACCCCAATGGGCTCACAATATATATAGTACAAACAATCAAATAATTAATTAAAAAATAAACCAATTAATTATACACAGGTTCTCCCCATTAAGGGGTACATAACTCTGTAGTCAAAAAACCGACGACGCACTAAAATAAATAATACTTTAAAAAGCACAAAAGCAATGATATTATTTAATACAATAGGTTAATTAACTCGATTCATGGGAGAGAGAAAAGAAGAAGAGAAACTTCAGTTAGTGGATGGTCTAATAACAATATCAGAGACATATAATTAGAATATGCATATAAGAACATATAAAATACACATTGTAAGGAGTAAGGTAGATCTTGTAGGGGAAAAAAAGTAGGGAAAAACACACTAATATACTAATGAAAGGGAGCAAGTATATATCTAAAGGAAAGGTGTAATTTCAAAATCTGCATTTAAACCATTAGGCATCAGGGTATTTAATCTATGTATCCAGTACATCTCCCTTTTGCTCAGATCCAGATCTCTATTACGGCCTCTCCAATGTTGGGCTATATGCTTAATTGCAGTGAACTGCAAACCTCTAGTGCTGGAGTTATGAAAATTGGCAAAGTGTTTTGAAACACTATGGGGCCTATGCAGAGAGCTGCGAGAAGCCCAATCTCGCCAGTTTTTAGCCAAATATGCCTATAGCAATTTAGTAAATGGCGAGAAACTGGCAAGATGAGTAAAAACCGCCAGTTTTATTTATTTTTTTTAAAAACTCGCCTCGCGGGTGTTGAGAAGCAATATCTCGCCAGTTTTTAATTCCGCAGTATGCAGGAAGCCCCGATCACCATCTCGCCGCTGATCGCGCCATAATAATGGAGAGATGTTCTCCAAATAGCTCCGCCAACAAAAGTTGGCAAGAAGCTTGAGCTGAGCGGCGAGAGGAGACATAAAAAAAAATCATCCCTTTTCCTGCTTCGGATTGATGCCGGGGGGCTCCAGAGTTGATACCCAGGAATATCAGCACCGAAGGCCCCCGGCATGCATCCGAAGCAGGATAAATGCATGTACAGCCCACTTCATTACCTTAGCGGCTAACCGCTAAGGCAATGAAGGGGTTAATCCACCATGCCAGCTTTATTGTGGGTAGCGGGGGTGGGTGAAGGGGGTATTTTGCCCTTGGTGTGAGTTTAGGGCTTGTGGGGGGGTTGTGGGTGCACTTAACCCCTTCAGGACCCGCTACGGTCCTGAAGGGGTTAACCCCTCCCGCTACCCCCCCCCCCCGCAAGCCCTAAACAACCACCGTTGGTGCTAATACCCCCTTCACCCAAACCCGCTACCCACAATGATAAATAATCACACACAGCAGCCCCACACTAAATAAATAAATGTAAAAGAATATATATATATATATATATATATATATATATATATATATATATATATATATATATATATAACAACAACACTATAACCCCTAACATACACATATATGCACATCAATGATACTATAGACCGGCGGGGGCCTGCAGTACCAATTATGTGCCCCCCCCAAATTAATGAATAAACACATACATACTCTTAAAGAAATAACCCCCCCCCCCCAACACATAGAAGTATAGTTATGGCCACAATTACAATTATCCACAAAGGGATAATAGTGAATGTGCCCATTTTAAATACATTAACAGCAATAAATACATTAAATACATATAGCACTCATCCATGTCCGGCTGCAACGATGAAGGCCATCCTCATCTTCATCCTGCCCATGCCCCCTCCGCTGCTGCAAAACAGACACAACAATGAAAACATCCAAAGTAATGTCCCCTAACCCCTTAATTACCATAGCGGTTATTAAACGCTACAGTCATTAAGGGGTTAACCCACCCTCACTCACCACTCAGGATGCCTACATACCCTCCCACACTAACCCCCCACCCCGTGAGGCCTAACCACCCTCACCCACTACCCACAAGGGAGGCCTACCCACATACCTTTGGGGAACACCCCCCCACCCCAACACCTACAGTACAATAATGTCCAAAGTAACATTATCCAGATAGGGATAATAGATTATTTGGCCATTATTAAAAACATTAACTAGCATATTCAAATAAATTAAGTACTACTGACCTTATCAACAAGAAGTCTCATTCGCCAGCAACATCCTTGTCTTGCCCACAAAAAACATAGCCAATACAATGCCAATACATTGCAATTACATTTAGATATCAATTAACCCCTTAAATACCATATCGGATAATTACCGCAAAGGTAATTAAGGGGTTAAGCCACAGTGGCCAGATACCCACCCTTCACCCATGAATTTGTACATTGGCTTCATCATGCAAATATAATATAATATAATATATATTTATATATATAGCAGAATAAATGAGTTCTAAAGTATCATTTATTCTGCACTATTGCAACTGAACTAACACGGCTATTTTCTGCATATATATATATATATATATATATATATATATATATATATATATATATATATATATATATATATATTATTTTTTCTGCATATATATGTGCATATATATATATATACACACACACACACGATGAACCAATATACAAATAAATGTAGAAGGGTTATCAAAAACATGCAGTACTCAAAATAACAGTTCTCCATTAATACACACTACAATACAAGTAATTTCCTTTCATAATCCTAACTGATATTACAATCAAAAAGATAAAATGCCAATCAAAAAGATAAAATGCCAATCAAAAACCTCTAATCACAATCAACACATTGCATTAACATTGAATATATGATGCATACAATCTATGCACCATATACATTCTGCAAATGAATGTTTACAATAACATTGCAAGCAAAATACAGAGAAGTCCAAACAAATATACTATTGTAACCAATCCGGTAAACATAAATCAATTACCATTCAATAATGACATCCCTAAACAATTTACATTCAATCCCTAACAAGTAAACCATTAACTAATTCAAACCTGCAACTGAGCAATGTAGGCTGTCAAAATATATAAGTACCAAGAAGCATAAAAAATTAACAACGAAGGCTACCCCTGACCTCTAAAACAACATACAATAGCAACGATTACATCTATCTAATTTTAAAAGACTTTAAACATACATTTAAGCATAGATGCATAGTCAAAATAATTAAAAACACAGCAATTCAAGCTTTTAAAACACTATCATTTCTTACCCTGTATGTATATATCTCTCTAGACATACATACATACATACATACATACATACATACATACATACATACAGTGGCAAGAAATGATATACCACAGATAATTAAATAAACATGTAAAGAACAGAATTAAAAAAAAATTAACTTGTTGAATTAAATACATTTCTTTGCTTCACTTACCATTACTTGCCCCCACCGACTCCTGTTGAACTGGTTACTCACGTACAAAACCACCAGGCACAGGAACCCATAAAATAACAAACCATAAAAAAATAAACATTAAACTAAAAATCCAAATCAATCCATGGGTCTTCTACTTGTAATCTATCTTCATCTGTACTCTTCTTTCTTCTACCTTCTTCCGGGGTCTTCTTCCTGTCTTCGGCCACGCCCTGGCCTTCATCTTCTGTAGGAGGTCCTTCCTCCTCGGCGTCTGGCTTCAAAATGAGATGACATAGGCTTTTAAAGGCCTATGACGTCACATTTTCGTCATATGGTTCCCACGGCCCTGATTGGGCCGTGAAAACCATGTGTTTTGGCCGATGAAAAAAAACTGGATGACGTCACTTAAAGGCAATGAAAGCACAGCCAATCAGAATGGCTTTGCTTCAATTGCCTTTAAGATGACGTCATTAAAAGAAACATGGCCGTCCACACATGGTACGGTAGCCAATCAGAGCGTGGGAACTCCATCCCTACTCTGATTGGCTCTAGTACCATGTGACAGGCTTTCAATGACGTCACATCCTTTCTCCCCCAAGCCTCTGTCACATGGTATACTAGAGCCAATCAGAGTAGGGATGGAGTTCCCACGCTCTGATTGGCTACCGTAACATGTGTGGACGGCCATGTTTCTTTTAATGACGTCATCTTAAAGGCAATTGAAGCAAAGCCATTCTGATTGGCTGTGCTTTCATTGCCTTTAAGTGACGTCATCTTTTTTTTTTTTCTCGGCCAAAACACATGGTTTTCACGGCCCAATCAGGGCTGTGGGAACCATATGACGAAAATGTGACGTCATAGGCCTTTAAAAGCCTATGTCGTCTCATTTTGAAGCCAGACGCCGAGGAGGAAGGACCTCCTACAGAAGAAGAAGGCCAGGGCATTGCCGAAGACGGGAAGAAGACCCCGGAAGAAGGTAGAAGAAAGAAGAATACAGATGAAGATGGATTAAAAGTAGAAGACCCGTGGATTGATTTGGATTTTTAAATTAATGTTTATTTATTTATGGTTTGTTATTTTATGGGTTCCTGTGCCTGGTTGTTTTGTACGTGAGTAACCAGTTCAACGGGAGTCGGTGGGGGCAAGTAATGGTAGGTGAAGTAAAGAAATGTATTTAATTGAACTAGTTAATTTTTTTTAATTCTGTTCTTTACATGTTTATTTAATTATCTGTGGTACTGCTGCGGCCGTGTTTATTCGAGCATTTGCCCGTTCTCGGCCGCAGCAGTTACCTGGCGCGCTCCGGAGGGTGCCGGGCGCGCGCCGAAGCAGCGGAGGAGAGGCCCGCCGATCGCGGCTTCCCCCTCTCCTCTCCGTGTCCGCCGGGTCCCCCGGAACCCCCTGCCGCCGTCCCCCACATCGCGGGACACCAGGGCTCCCTCGGGGAGCCCTGGACGCGCGTGCAGGGGGCGCAGGCACCCGATGACGCGTGACCGCGCATCGGTGACGCGCGGCACGCCGAGGGGATGCCACTAGCAAGCCGGGAAATCTCCCGGCTTGCGGAACTGGCCGCACTGCAATAAAGTGTGTCGCCAGTGTATATCATTTCTTGCCACTGTATGTATGTATGTCTAGAGAGATATATACATACAGGGTAAGAAATGATAGTGTTTTAAAAGCTTGATTTGCTGTGTTTGTAATTATTTTGACTATGCATGTATGCTTAAATGTGTGTTTAAAGTCTTTTAAAATTAGATAGATGTAATCGTTGCTATTGTATGTTGTTTTAGAGGTCAGGGGTAGCCTTTGTTGTTAATTTTTTATGCTTCTTGGTACTTATATATTTTGACAGCCTACATTGCTCAGTTGCAGGTTTGAATTAATTAATTGTTTAATTGTTTAGGGATGCAATGTTAATTGTTTAGGGATGTCATTATTGAATGGTAATTGATTTATGTTTACCGGATTGGTTACAATAGTATATTTGTTTGGACTTCTGTATTTTGCTTGCAATGTTATTGTAAACATTCATTTGCAGAATGTATATGGTGCTTAGATTATATGCATCATATATACAATGTTAATGAAATGTGTCGATTGTGATTTGAGGTTTTTGATTGGCATTTGATCTTTTTGATTGTAATATCAGTTAGGATTATGAAAGGAAATTAATTGTATTATAGTGTGTATTTATGGAGAACTGTTATTTTGAGTACAGCATGTTTTTGATAACCCTTCTACATTTATTTGTATATTGGTTCATCATGTGTGTATATGTATATATATATATATATATATATATATATATATATATATATATATATATATTTATATATTTGCATGATGAAGCCAATGTACTAATTCATGGGTGAAGGGTGGGTATCGGGCCAGTGTGGCTTACCCCCTTAATTACCTTTGATGTTATTATCCGATATGGTATTTAAGGGGTTAATTGATATCTGTATGCAATTGCTATGTATTGGCTTTGTATTGGCTATGTTTTTTGTGGGCAAGACAAGGATGTTGCTGGCATCTGAGACTTCTTATTGATAAGGTCAGTAGTACTTAATTTATTTGAATATGCTCGTTAATGTTTTTAATAATGGGCAAATAATCTATTATCCCTATCTGGATAATAGTTATTTTGGACATTATAGTACTGTAGGTGTTGGGGGGGGGGGGAGGGAATGTATTGAATGTATAGGCCAGGTCTATTTTTTTAACATTCAGGATTTGTTCCATGGTTCTGCCTGGGACCTCTGGAGACCACCTGCGGGTCTCCTCGGGTATCTCACGGGTATCAGGCTGGTGGTTCCACGGGTGACACATGCGGGGATGAAGCGGTGGCCTCACATCTGTGGGGGCACCGTGGACCTGTAGTCTGCGGGGATGAAGTGGTGGCCTCACATCTGTGGGGGCACCGCCGACCCATAGGTGCGGGGATGAAGATGTGTGGTCCCATTTCTGTGGGGGCACCGCGGACCCATAGTGAGCACTCCTGAGTCCCCCAGAAACCCCGTGGGAACCACCTGAGGCCCCGCAGACACCTGTGGGTCTGACCCGGGGCTCCCAGACATCACTGGGCCTACCGTGGGGACCTAAGTGTGGCCCACGGTGACCCAAGGAGACCACGTGGGGGCCATGGTGCTGGCGGGACCCACCAGCAGGCCTCCAGAACCTGTTTGAAAAGGGCTGCTGGTACCCTGTAGGTCTGTCAGGTGCCCCGCCAGCCCACCGGGGACTCGCGTGGGGCTGCGTTATGAACCCTGTATGTTAAAGAATAAATCTTGTATTTGTGGGGGGGCACAGGGGGTGGGTAATGTATTTATTAAATATAATGATGTTTATTGTGGGTCACTGTATTGTTTTTATTGTGGGTACTGGGGGTGGGGGGGGGGGTTCCCAAATGGTATGTGGGTAGGCCTCCCTTGTGGGTATTGGGTGAGGGTGGTTAGGCCTCACGGGGTGGGGGGTTAGTGTGGGAGGGTATGTAGGCGTCCCGAGTGGTGGGTGAGGGTGGGTTAATCCCTTAATGACTGTAGCGGTTAATAACCGCTATGGTGATTAAGGGGTTAGGGGACATTACTTTGGATGTTTTCATTGTTGTGTCTGTTTTGCAGCGGAGGGGCCATGGGCAGGATGAAGATGAGGATGGCCTTCATCGTAGCAACCGGTAATGGGTAAGTTCTATATGTATTTATTCTTGTTTTTGTATTTTACATACACAGGGGGTGTATTTTGTTTATTGCCATGTTTATTGGGGGCAATTGTCCCAAATAAACATGCTATTCTGCCTTAACCCTTCATTGCCTTAGCGGCTATACGCTATGGTAATGAAGCAGCATTTATGTATTGGAATAATATTGTGCAGGAGCAGGTAGTCCCCTGAGCTTTGATTTGTGGCTCAGAGACCCCCTGCTCACTGTACAATATTATTAAAAATACATTCATGCTCCTTCGTTACCGTAGCACATAGCCGCTAAGGTAAGGAATAATTGTGTATGATATGTGTGTTTTATTCATACTGTAGATGTGCAGAGGGTCTCCGGAGCTGAAGCGCTTTAGTTTTAGGTCTGGGGACCCCTGCTTCCCGAGATACAGGCCCCTTTAGGGGGTGCCGGTAGCCCTCTGCTTTGTTTACATTCCGCGGTCACGTGATCGGGACCTTTAAATGCAGAGGGATAACGGCACCTCATAAGGGGGCCTGTATCTCGGGAAGCAGGGGGTCCCCCGAACTGAAACCAATGCGGTTCAGCTCCGGAGACCCCCTGCACATGTACACTATCAATAAAAATGGTTTTTAAATAATTTTTAATGTGTCGATGTTTGCGCAGAGAGAGCAGCGGATCTCTCTCTGCTGCAAACACAACTCGCCAGGGGACGGCTTCTCAGCAGTTTCTCGCCAGGCAGCCGTCTCGCCACCGCTTAATAGCCATTATTTCAAATGGTGGTGGCGCATTTATTCGCCAGGGATCCGGCCCTCTCTGCATACAGCGAGGTTAACACGGCAAAAACCTGGCGAATTGAAACCCTGGCGAATGCAATTTTTCGGCCCTTTCTGCATAGGCCCCTATGTGTCTGCACACCACGTCTAATGTTGCTTAGATGTTCTAAGATGCGGGTTTTGATAGCCCTTTTAGTCTTTCCCACAGATTGTAGCCCGCAAGTGAACATATATTATATATTCAGTGTAGCAATTCATATATTGTTTTATTTTATAGTCCTCATTTCGATTGTTACACTTAAAGCCCTTTTTATCTAGTTATTTACTCGCAGGCTTTGCAGGTTGAGCAACCGTAAAATCCTTCTAATTTTTGAAACCATCCATTATTTTTAGTTTCTAATTTTTTTATAGCACTAGGAGCAATCATATTTTTTTTTCAAATTTCTTGCTTTTTTTAAAATCACCTTTGGATTTTTAGGGATTTCACTTTTTAGAATTGGTTTTATTTAGCAGGACAGGACAGTGTTTATTGATTATTTTACTGATCTTGCTTGCTTCTTTATTAAAGGTTGTAAAAAATGCTGTGTCAAAATTCTTATTTGTATTAGTTTGTTTATTGGTGGGCACTATTATATCTTTTCTGTTTAAAGTTTTAGCTTTTTCAAAAGCTGTATCCAGAATATCCATTTTATAATTCTTATCCAAAAAGCGTGTTTTTAATATATCGCATTGATCCTCAAAAACTGCTTCGTCAGTGCAGTTTCTGCGCATCCTTCTGAATTGATTGTAAGGGACGTTATCCATCCATAGATGTTGGTGACAACTGGTGCGTAAAATATAGTTGTTACTATCCACGTCCTTGAAAAAGGACCTGGTTTTCAAAAGACCAATATTCTATATAGATATTCAGATCCAAGTAATTTGGAGAAATTTTGCTGGTTGTAGAGGTGAACTGTAAATTATACGTATTAATATTCATATTTGATAAAAATAAATCAAGATTGTGTTGGTCACCCTGCCAAATTAAAATAATATCATCGATGTAGCGCCGCAATAGGACAATGCCCGCCCCCAGAATGCCATTGGGCCAAATGTGATGTTCCTCCCAAAGTCCCATAAAGAGATTGGCATAACTGGGGGCAAACCTCGTTCCCATGGCGGTGCCACATCTCTGAATATAAAAGTTATTTTCAAACCAAAAATAGTTCCCCAGTATGAAAGATATACCATCGATAATAAATTGAGCTTGTGGCTCATTAAGTTCAGGATCTTGCTTAAGGAAAAAGTTGACAGCTTCACAGCCCAGATTTTTCTCAATAGAAGTATACAAAGACGCTACGTCAATGGTAACCATGATATAATCTTCCTTCCAAGTGAAATTAGCTAACATATCGAGCACATCTGTGGTGTCCTTCAAGTAGGATTTCAAAGACTTTACATGACCTTGAAGGAAGGTATCGATATAGGCTGATAAATTGGATGTTAATGAATTTATCCCGGAGATAATGGGTCTCCCGGGAGGTTGTTTTAAACATTTATGGATTTTTGGCAATATGTAAAATATTGGCAGTTCTGGATGTTCATTGAATAAGAATTTATACTCATGCTCTGTCAAGATGCCTAAATCCCTACCCCTTTCCAATAGTCTATTCCATTTTGCTAACAAAAATGACAGTAAGTGTCATGGTTGAGACACCTCTCTTGTAGCTTGTCCAAAACGCTTAATGGTAAGACATAGTAAAACAAGCAATAAAAATGTTGACATTACATGCTAAAAAGTGTGGCCGTCCTTTGTGTACTTCCAGCTAACCATGGCAGTGTCATCATCTGTGAAGTCTAAAGATGACATCGTATTGTGGTGAAAATGCATAACCAAAAAGATCAGGTCTGTTACAATACTTGAATTTGTAAATTAGTCTTTTGTCCGAATTTACCCCATAAAGAATTTAGAAATTTGTCTTTTTGCTGGGTTAATGGCTATTTTGTCTGAGCGTAAATGAACTCCCTCTTTTGAATAATATGTGCTGGTGTACAGTATTTTAGTTTTTTGTCATCATCTGTACACCAACTGGGGTACTATTGAAAAAAATGTGTGTGGTGCTCTCAAGACAATACTTAAGCCAGATGAGTATATAACAGGAAAACAACCCTTGAATGAATATATATATATAATGTCTCTAGGAATGTAGCCCGGTAATGACAAACCCACAGACCATGTAGTAAGGAAATGTCAATGACACCAGCAGGTGACCGGTAGTTGAAACATCCTATGACAATAATATAATATAATAAGGGCAATATGGAACGAACTCACTTGGGAATCTTCATCCACCATCAGCAGCAAGTCCAGTTGGGTTCCAATGTCCAGGGTTGAATGTGCATCCCTAGACAGTACTCAGAATGTAGAACAGGGAAGAAAAACGAAGCACCAAGTCCAGCTGTAGAATAGCAATAACACCAACAGGGATACGTACCAAAAATAAGCTATTTAATAGGATCCAGGCAAAGTAGCAAACACACCTACGCGTTTCGGACCTCTACAGTCCTTTATCAAGGGGACTGTAGAGGTCCGAAACGCGTAGGTGTGTTTGTTACTTTGCCTGGATCCTATTAAATAGCTTATTTTTGGTACGTATCCCTGTTGGTGTTATTGCTATTCTACAGCTGGACTTGGTGCTTCGTTTTTCTTCCCTGTTCTACACCAACTGGGGTAGTCTGATGCCTTCTGTTTGTCTCTGAGGTGTACCTTAATGTATTTAGCAAACAATTTGCCTGGACCTTGTTCAAAGTACCACATAAAAATAAAAAATAAAAAAAAATCGGTACCCTTTCTTCAAAGCCGCCTGCATTTCAACAGTACACCACATACCTGCCAAAGAGCGTTCCTCATCCGTATGAACGTAATGTGTCGCCTGGTTGGTGGCGGCGCATGTGCGGCATAACGGAAACTTGAGGGAGGGGGGGGAAATAAATCTCTAGGCGGATAGACTTACTTTAGCAACCCCAAAGTACCTGTCAAAAGAGGCAAAATTCTCACAGATGATCTCTGGGTGACCTGTGGGATGCATTTTGATTTTCTTAATTAAAAGGATACAGACTGGTAAAATCATAGTGATGTATACTCTCACCGGGGGCAGCTTTGTGGTACAGCTTAATAGAGTTTGTTCTGCCGCCGTAAAGAGCATCACGGGATTTATGGGCTGTAGAAAGTCACTATTAAGAAGAAATGTCTCTAGATCCATGTCTGTCTCAAACATGTTTTTCTACTTGTGCTCCCACAACTCAAGAACCGCATAGCTACCCTCTTTTTAGAAAGTGTGTTTTGATGGCTATTTTGTGGTACAATTGACCACATGTATGAGGTGTAACATTGCATCTTTTTCATTGTAACCCATGGGACTACCGTGGTAAAAGCAGCCAATTGAATTCAAAGGCTGTTTGAACGCCATTACCGCATAACCATCCAGAAAATAGTTACCAACCTTCTTTTCACCATCCCTTAAAGTGTGTTGTATGACTATATCTTCTTTGTAAGACACATACAGAAACCACTCTTTGGCTGTTGTAGAGAAGGTTTTTTTTGATGTTGTAGTTGTAAGTGGGTACAACGGTGATGGTATTTTTTGGCAAACATTTGAGCCGAAACATGTCCATGCACGCAGAGGCGAATGTTGTCAGTTGAAAGGGGTCCACATTATAGACAATTACTTCAGACAGCTGAGATTCACTGTGTGTAATTATGCTTTTCTGTGTCATATCTATGACATTGTCTCTAAAACAGATACAAGCTTTCTTTAACATTTTTACATCCTCAATGCAGTAGCTTTTAAGCTCAGCCTGAAAGTTGAAATCACTGTGCTTGTTCTCCTCATACCAGGCTATGAACACCGTTTTCTCGTCAGGCATCATGCACAGAGTGCCATAATGTTCTACAGAGGGCATAGAACCGATGTAATTTTGATTCTGTACAGTGTTATAAAAGTGTGGGAAACGCCCTTTACTGCCTGTAAACCCCAGGGCCTATGGAAACTTGCTGAGCTTAACGGGGAGGAAGTTTAAAGAATCGATAAATATGATATCCAGATCTTGTACTGTTACACATAATAATTTACCACCTTGCGATAAAAACAGATTTACTATCTTCTCTTTAAGCAGGTGCTGCACCACAAAATAGGCATAACGGCTGGCATTATGGGCTTTGAATGTGTAACCCCTAAAGGAGCGGGCTATGAATTTAAGAAAATTAGTCAGACACTCTGGACTCTGAAACTCCCAACCATCAGCACCATCTAACGGGTGGGTATTACTTTTCAAGGGGCCTCTTTATCAATGTTTAACGGTATGGCATAGACGTAATTTGGTTCGTGGACACCTGTCTCCTACATGCACCCAAAGTCATACAAAATCTACTTGTCTGTGGTGTCGGGTGGAGTGTTTTGAGGCATGCAACAGAGGTGACCATCAAAAAAGTGTTGATGTAAGCATAACAGACTCTACATTGTAACCCTTTGCAAACCTCATGATTAGCCATGTAGCGACCGCATTTGTCGCAGTATTGCTTGTGTTTACAATCTTTTTTTCCCTTTTGGGCTAGTTTCATGTGTTTACTCAAACAATCCTGTGAACGACAAAAGGCCCGACACACAGGGCATCTAGGCATGTCAGTTCCGATCTCAACACAATTCTGTATGTGGCACGAATGGCAAAAATAGCAGCATGAAAGATTATTTTTGTGTTCGAATGGTGTGTGACAAAAAAATCGCAAAAGTAATTGGACCCAATGAACGTGCTTATTTTTTTTACTCCATATTAATGGGTATCTTCATGGTATATAAATAAAACATGCTCTTTGCATATCTCACTTGTATAAAAAAAAATTGTCAGGCACCACGATTGTGGTAGAAGACTTGAATGTAAACATTAAAGTGTTTTTCAAAATCTGGTATGTGGCTAAAACTGACTAGGCGGTTATCAGGAATGCCCAGAGTGCTATGAATCAAACTTGATTTATACAGTAACAAAGCAGCAGCAGTATCTCTCTCTAAGAGGGCACAAAGACTGACTGCCAGACACAAATTATGACTCTCATTATTTAAGTCAAAAAGGTATCGTCTTTTTGTGGCTACGATGAGACTGTAAGGCGTCGAATTAATGTCTATGGTGCATCACACCACCCACTCTCTTCCTAACAATTATGACCACCAATCTTAAACTACCATCACCAAGAACCATATTGGCCACATGTTTGAGAAAGTAATATTGCCAAAATGAATATACTGTTGGTATTACTGAAATGGTCTGGGGGGGGGGGGTGAGAAGGATTGAAGGCAATGTTTTATTTCCATTTTGTCTGTTCTGTTATGTTAGTGTCCATTTTATGTGTAAGAATGTGTGTGTGTCTGTGTGTGTGTGTGTGTGTGTGTGTGGTGTGAGAGAGAGATTCACTCACAGTAGATTTATGACTGTGCCTGAAGTAACGCCCACATTCCTAGTATCAAGAAGTACCTGATTCCTATAGAGAGATGTTTTAATCTAGTTTTAACCAGGTTTTAATTATCTGTAAGATGATCGGTTTAAGTATTAAGGAGTGGTTATTATAATCTGCCTAGTAACCTATTTTAAACAAAGGAATCTAAAGTTTATATAAAGTCTGCTTGGGCCCTCCCCTAGCAGATAGTCTCATTGACTTTTGAGTGTGTATGATCATACTTGGTGCTGTACTATGCATTAAACTTCTCATTATCTACGACCCATATTTGTGAGTTTGCAAACAACGATGTTCCAAAACAACCTTATTGTTTAAGGTGTCCTTAGACCGTCTAATAGAGTATAAAGCTCTATTTAAGGTGCTACTGTCTAGGCATAATTGTACCAGATCATGGGGTGCTATGTCGGGTAATAGTCTATTCCATGTACACGGTATAGCGTTGTGTACGACCTGTAATGCCACTGAAAATGAAGGTATTCTGTCTAGATTTACAATTTGAAAATGTTCCACTGCATCTGTCGTGTTCTTTGCTATTGCGCTATATGTTCCAAAAATATAGAATGATCAAATGACTCCTTCGTGTGTTGTATTACAGGGGAGGAGGGAAGGCATGTATTTCGACTATGTTTTCAACAGGCCGTTCAAGTCTTTCAACAATATTTTCATGTACTGTAGCCTCTGGGTATACAGAGAATGATGACTGTACACTACTCTGAGTGGATTCATCAGCAAGTATGTTGGGGCTCATAACGGAGGCAGATAATTCACATGTACTAACGGGCGTTAATGTGCTTTGTTGTGTGAGGGATGTATTGTCTTCTACAACATAGTTTGCATGGTGGCTGCTTACCCCTGGGTGTTTATCTAAACCCGTCCCACCATATCTAGTCATGAAGAGGTTAGTAATTGGGCCCGGTGCTAAATACAGGCGTTAAACGATCAAGTTTTAGTTTGAGCACTTTACCCATACACATTTTGCGTACGTCATTACGCTCACTCATAAAAGCAAACAATTCTTGTATGAACGCTGTGATTGCTTTCCCTACAATCATCCAAAAATGTATTCAGCGCTACCCAAACTCTCAATAGGTTCGTCCTCTATACACATAGTTGTCGTGGCGTTCTGTTGCGTATTGTCAGGCCCCTCTGATGGTAATATTACGTTGTGTTTTATGCTTTGGGTGTTGGCCCTTAAAGGAACATTTAGTAGCATTACCCTCGTATGAATTGTCTCACTTGAACGGTTAAGATTTAATAGCAAGGCATTCAGTAGATCTAAGTTGCGTCCATGACCCTTCACAAATATCAGGGATTACAAATCGCTTATCACCTGTTCTATAATCCTGTTTAAATGTAGCCAAAAAACATATTGTTTGTAGAACCAGCCCCATAAATGTGGTATATCAATATGATTAACCTGTGTACAGTTAACCAGCGGCCCTATATGTGACACATCATTGTTTCTGAAATTCATTATGTCCTGTAAAGGAACCCTGTGTCTTTTACTAGGGACCTGTGCATCATCTGGGTCATTTACACGTGGGCGTCTGACAGAGTCAATTCAATGTAGTATTGTTTCCAATGTGTTTTGTTGCAGGCCAGATACATTTGCGGCTTTTATGCATACTGACCCCCTGAGGTATGAGAACCGATATAGTCCTGTACAATTGGGTTGCTCAACGTTGTAGATGGTGGTGGTTCAATTGTAACAGTAATGGTTGTTGCGGTGCACATTATGCTGTATGACGCTGTCGATGTAGAAGGTCGTTCGTTGACGTATACGGGTGCACAGTTGTCATGGAGTCGTCTAGGGGTTTGTCTTACATATTTCTTTGATGCTATAAAAGAAAGTGAAATGTCTGAATAAATTATCTTTTCATCAGGCAATACATTTTTATCATTCAAAATAATTCAGTTTCAAATAAATAAATAAATGTGAAATAATAGACATAATAATTTAAAAAAAAATACAGAATTATTATATAGTTAGTTGTAAATAAAAAACTATTATAGAGTATTAATTTTAAATACAACATTATTATATAGTGATATTTTTTGAACACAATACTATTATTATAGCTTATTAGTTTTGAATATCTGAACGACACGGTATGATACACACCAGCCTTTTCAGGTTGAGTGGCTTGTGGGCTCTTGTGTTGTCTTTGCATCTCAGTGGTTGCATGAGTGCCAAAAGTCTCTTCTGTAGTTGGGCGATCTTCTGTTTTTTTTAACTGGCCTTGCTGTAGAGGGCATTGTTATGTTGTTTACAGTGGTCGATGTAGATGAGCGTTCAGCTCTGTATACGGTTTCACCACATTCATTTGTGCGTCAACGTGTTGCCGCAGGGATAATCTTGACTCTATAAAAAAAAGTTTAATAAATGAATAAAAGATATTGCTTATCCAACCCTACTGTTTTATCATTTCAAAATTGACCCCTTTTTATAAAAAAGTGGCATACAGTAAACAACCGCATAATTTTAAAAATAAATAAATACAAAATTATTGTTGCTGCATGACCAATTGTGAGTCTATAAAAAAAGTGTAGTAACTGAATAAAAGCCCTCTCTTATCCAGAATAGATAAATAAATACAAAATGAATCAATAATGCTACAGTAGTTTTAAATAAATACAAAATTGTTTGATAGTGATAGTTTTAAATATAAAGTAACAGCGACACAATATAATACAGTCCCCTCTTTTGAGGCGTAGTTATTTGCGGTTCAGGGTTTGTTGAGTGTTGTTTGCTCGACAGCTTGCACAAGCATTCACTGTTATCTGTGACCCCAGTGGATGTTCTGTACAACATACAGTAAAAGCATTCATACATTGTGTTATTCATGTACACATTTGTCTTTAAAGTAAAAAAGTACAGGTAAACCCCGTTATAGCGCGGTCCTCGGGGTCCACCCCGAGGACCACCGTGTTAGTAACGGGGTCACGCTAATTTAAAAAAAAATGGCCGCCGCGCGCCTGATTGAGAGGGAGTGAGGAGGGAAGGAAGAGGTGACCAGAAGCCCTACACCAGGCCTGCACAACATGCGGGCCGCATGCGGCCCGTCTGGCCTCTCTGTGCGGCCCACGATGACTCTGGCCGGGCGCCAGTTAATTAAATAATTTTTTAAAAAAAAGTTTAAAAAAATTGCGGCGATTCATCCCTCCTCCCTCCCTCTCAGCCCCATCCCTCGCCCTCCCAGCCCCCTCCCTCGCCCTCCCACTCCCTCTTCAATAGCAGGCTGCCGGGGAGGTCAGAGCATGCCGGGGCTCAGTAAGTACCGGGGAGAGAGGATGTGCTGAGCTAAGAGATGAAAACGATGGTAGAAATCAATGTACTCCGTCATTATCACACTCACGACTTGGCAAGTACTGTAGGTATTAATGCTTCCGGTGCAAGGATATCTGTGGTGCCAAAAGGCCACTAGTTCTAGCACCAGGAACACAAGCGTTGCCCATCACATCTCAAGAGCCGAGCTTAATGCTTCTGTTCCCAACAGCACATGACAAATAACATCACGTTATTACTGGGGTGGGTAGAAATTGACTTATTTTTGAACAAGAAGCAAATTGGTAAAACGTTTACTTTAGAGAGAGGGGTGGGGGTCATTTGTATAGGGAAACCAATTAGGCCTACGTGGAGCTGTTTTAATTTTTATTTTATTGTTTTTGCTCGCCATGTGGGACTGGCCCTTTAATGAAGGAGCTCCCGTATCTAATACTGTCTGCACAGCAAATCTGCTTCCCTCCTTCAGTGGAGGTAGCACAACATCACATTGCTGTGCTGAGGAGGAAGGGGAGCTGTTAGGGCGGACATCTTGAGACAATGCAGGACCTTTTGGCACTTAAGTAGTTAACTGTTTAAAAAATAAATACATAAAAAACGGCCTTCTTGTGTGTTGCAGCTGGACTTAAACGAGCTCCCATACTTTAAAGCAGCGGACTGCGCTAATCAGCTATTTCTTTTTGCATATCTCATTGTCCTTTCAGACGCGGTTTCTATTTTTAAAATCCGATGCTCCATTCAGGAGATGTAAGCATGTGAAGCAATAAGTGTCCCGGGGATTAAAATAGAGCTGTCCCCAGAGCGCAGTGTGGTCTAAAGGTTACCGTGGTAACATGAGAAACTACAAAGGAAACACATACATATATATACACACAGTGTGTGTGTGTGTGTGTGTGTGTGTGTGTGTGTGTGTGTGTGTGTGTGTGTGTGTGTGTGTGTGTGTGTGTGTTTGAAAAATGGGCTTTTGTGAAAAACGGGCTGGTGGGGGAGGTGGGTGTGAAAAACAGGCTGGTGGGGGAGGGGGTGGGTGTGAAAAACGGGCTGGTGGGGGGTGGGCTGCTGATGTGAGGGGCAGGGGGGGAGTGATGTGAGGGGCAGGGGGGAGTGATGTGAGGTGCACGGGGGGAGAGAGTGTGAGGTGCAGCGGGGGAGTGTGTGCAGTGTGTGCAGTGTGTGCAGTGTGTGCAGTGAGCAGTGTGTGCAGTGAGTGTGTGCTGTGCGCAATGTGCGCAGTATGCAAAAAAAAATTGTTTTAAATTTAAATTTTTTTATTTTTTTTTAAACGGGAGCCACGGGAAAATTGCGTTATAACCGATTCGCGTTATAATGGGTCGCGTTATAACGGGGTTTACCTGTATTTGATTCAATTTTATATAAAGACGCACCAGAGGCTGTTTTTTTTCCCACATAGTTGTTCTAGATTCGTATTTAGCTTCCAAAATGGTTAATCTTCTGTCAACTTGGTGTTAAACGCAGTCGCCAAAACTACAGAATAGAAAATAAAATGTTAAAATGTTTTAAACTTCTAAGCGCTTAGTGTTTTAACATAATAAATAGCACCGCACAGTATTAAGTGACCCCTGCAAAGCTCTCTTGCACTGACAATGTAGGGCAGCCCTTTGGGGTATCATCAATGTTTGTTTGGCCTACGTCGTCCTGCAAGTATTACAAAGTACAGTATATTCAATTCAATGCATTGAAAAAAATACATTACATCATTAGATACTATAGACCCTCTTTTCTGTGATTGTATTATTACATGAACATAAATAAAAAATTAATTCAAGGACATTAAAAGTACATTAAATTCTATGACGTGTAATAATATGTCACAGCCTTGGATAATATAATCCCCGCTTGTCAATGTATTGTATTACCATACAGTATGTACATTTGAAAAAAAAAACAAAAAACAGATTGACCGGCGCTAGAGACTAAATAAAAATACATTCATGGTCATTGTGATGGAGCAGCCTGTAGACGAGGGCAGTTAGACGCATAGACAGAGGGTTCCCCTTAACTGGATTGGTTTATTAACCACAAAACAGCAACCAAACAATAAGGCTACTGCCCCTAAGGCAAAACACAAAATAATAAAATAAACACTCCTTACAGGAGACTAACTACACTTTGTTGTGGCCCTTTTAACGGCGCTGGCCAACTAACCTGGTTCCCAGCCCAAAAACATATGAAACAGTATTTAGAAAGAAAGGGAACAATAATGAAAGTCTTATCTGACACTGTTGCTGGTTCGGCGTCTCCGATTTCTCCAACGCAGTCTTCTTTGAGGTCCTGCTGCTCCCAGGAAGTCTTTTTGCCCTTCTTTGTGCAGTCTTCTGCTGGATGAGGTTGTAGGTTCCTCACGGTTGCCACGCAAAATCTTCTGGTCAACCCAATCTTGATCCCTGTGGGCGGGCGAGATGGCACTCTGTCTGTGATCCTCTCACAGACTGCAAACAGAGACACAGACATCAGCTACTTCCTGCTTTTTATACCTGTTCACTCAGGAGTTTAACATGTCAGCTGCAGGAAACCCGACACCTCAGTTCAGTCTCCTGCCCTGCAAAGGGAGTTAACCTCTTCACTACCTTACAGTCATTAAAATACATTCAATATCATAACATAAAATAGTATAATACGGCCATAGTCGATATATGCTGTACTGTATTATCACAGGGCACACTTTTTAGAAAAATAAACAAAATGAGTGCGAATTTGAAAAGACCGACATGAACAAAATAAAACAATAAAATAAATAATATGGTATTTACCATAACAATAACCAGAATATACAGGGACTTGCTTGGGCAGTCAGAGCCCAATGCAATGGCAAGGGGCTACTGCTTTTCAAATCAGACTCTTAAATACCTTTTTTTCTTTGCATATCATTTGTAGCTCCACCTTCAATGGCGGGACATCAACCTTTTGTTGGTGGATTGATCTTTTTTTTAAAGTTTAAAGTTTAATTATTATAGGTTAAGCTTCTGGTGTATTAAATATATTCTTTTTACTCTATCTTCGCTATATAAACATTGTGGGTAAAAAAAAAAGCTACCCCAAAAAAACAGGGACATTTGTGGAGGTATATAATATAATTAGGATTTTATTACACAGTACACAACAAGCACATGTTTTCTAAAAGAGGCATTATATATTTTTATAACAGGCAATACAATTCTGTGAGCATTCAATGTGTACATTTTGGCGTTTTAAATGACACAACTGCTTTCACACAAAACTAGCGACTATGCGATCATTTTTTTTTTAAATCATTAGTGAAACTTTTTAATACCTCTACAAATGTTAAACATTTACACATAGGATGCATGAAAAAAATACAAAATTCCCCACATACATATAACAGAGTATCTTGCAATTGGACATTCTGAAACGTTACGTGTTTCACGTTCACATTTAAAAATTGTAACATTTATATAGGGAAGATCTCTTTTTTTGGTAATATGCCGTATAGTTATATAGTTATATAGTAGATGAGGTTGAAAAAAGATATACGTCCATTAAGTTCAACCTATGCTAAATTTAGACAACAGATACTTTATCCTATATCTATACTTCCTTATTGATCCAGAGGAAGGAAAACAAAAATACCCCAGTGTCATATCATCCAATGATATCTCATAAGGGGAAAAATAAATTCCTTCCTGACTCCAAGATTTGGCAATCAGATTATTTCGTGGATCAACATTCTTCCCATGTTTACTTATTTGGTACTGTACTGTATATCCCTATATACCTTTCTAAAAAGATGTCCAACCTTTTTATGAACAAATCTATTGTATCTGCCATCCCAGTCTCCATGGGTAATGAATTCCACATTTCAACTGCCCTTACTGTAAAGAACCCTTTCCTTTGTTGCTGGCGAAATCTCCATTCCTCCAACTTTAAGGAATGCCCCTGAGTCCTGTGTACTGCCCTTGGGAGGAATAGTTATATTGAAAGCTCCCTGTACTGTCCCGGAATATATTTGCGTATAGTTATCATATCCCCTCTTAGACGCCTCTTTTCTAATGTAAATAAATCTAATTTAGCTAGCCTCTCCACATAAGTTAGGTTGTCCATTCCCTTTATTAATTTGGTAGCTCTTCTCTGCATTCTCTCTAGTTCAATAATGTCTTTTCTAAGGAGTGGTGCCCAAAATTGTACTCCATATTCAAGGTGTGGTCTTACTAGTGCTTTGTAAAGGGGCATAATTATGTTAACTTCCCTTCCATTCATTGCCTGTTTAATGCAAGATAAGATCTTGTTTGCATTTGCAGCTACTGCATAACTTTGGGCACTATTGCTAAGCCAGCTGTCTACAAGCACTCATAAATCCTTCTCCATCAAGGATTCCCCCAATTTATCCCCATTTAATCTGTAAGTCGCCTGTTTATTATTGCTTCCCAAATGCATAACCTTACATTTATCTGTATTAAACCTCATCTGCCATTTACTTGTCCACGTTTCCAGTCTCTCCAAGTCCTTCTGGAGAGAAATTCCATCCTGCTCTGATTCTACTACCTTACACAATTTAGTATCATCAGTAAAGATGGAGACTTTGCTCTCGATGCCAACCTCAAGGTCATTAATAAACTAGTTAAAAAGCAGTGGCCCAGTATCGATCCCTGATTCCATTTATGACAACCCTCTCTTGTCTATCTTTCAACCATTTTTCAATCCAGGTGAATATATTTTTACTGAGTCCAATGTGCTTTGTTTTGTACACCAAGTATAGTGTGGAACCGTATCAAAAGCCTTTACAAAATCTAAGTAGACCACATCAACTGCATTACCCTGGTCTAAATTCCTACTTACTTCCTCAAATAAAGTTAGTGTAACGCTTGCGCGATCCCACAAACAAGACCTGACCCCGGCACTGAGGTGGAAAGGACTATGCCACACACCCACAGTAGCGGGGGCGGGCCCAGAAGGTGGTTTGTAGCGTTGCTGGGTCTGGGTATGTAGAAAGGGTTAATCTAATACTCGCCAGTGTCAGTGGGTTGGAGAGGTACACGTAGTTGAAGTCCGTAAGCCTGTGGTCTGGGGTTGGAGAGGTACTCGTAGTCGTTATCCGTAAGCCAGGGGTCAAGAGCAAGAGATAATCCAAATGCAAAGCCAGGTCTGTACACGAGAGGTTAACTGCAGAGAACAAGACAAGACTGGGCTGGGCTGGACAAGACAGGCACACGCAAAGGCTACACAAAGTTATGCTCAGCAATGAGACTGAGCACTGAGCAGGATCTTATACAGGAAGTGACCAATGAGGCAGGAGGCGGAGCAAAGGCGTGGCCCCAGCGGAGACAGGGATAGGCTGCAGGAAGACATGGGCTCACAGCAATCTTGACTCACAGCTGGGGCTCGTTGCGTGACGTCACGCGTGCACGCCGAGGAGGCGCGGCGCGATGAGGGGGCGGAGCAAAAGTCTGTGAACTGGTAGAAGAGGAGCGGGTGCACACGCGCTCTGTAAACAGAGCGGGGGTGCGCTCACCAGCGGGGGGCAGATCAGAGGCAGCAGCCGCTGCAGTACTGGTATGTAGAGAGGAGGAACCGCGCCGCAAGGGACGCAATCCCCGAATCCTCACAGTTAGTTTGGCATGATCTATCCTTCATAAATCCATGCTGACTATTACTAATGATTTTGTTTCCATTAGGTATTCCTGAATATTATCCCGTACTAAACCTTCAAGTTGTTTCCCCACTATTGAAGTCAGGCTTACAGGTCTCTAATTCTCCAGTTGTGATCTAGCTCCCTTTATAACACATTCTGGATAAAAAAAAAACAGCCAACCAGTGTTCGCCTGGTCCAGTTTGGGGATGCGTGTTTATGATGAATCCCGGGAGGGTGGTCCTTTTCAGTGCGCGACGGGATAATAAATCTCAGGGGTATACATCTTGAAACATTCCACAGGTGTATCGATCGGCGCTTAAAAGTTGCGTTATTTGAAAGGTGTTCATACTTGTTTTCAGAGGTAATCATATACCACTTCCCTTCTCTGGTTTATCTCAATAATGTTATCAAACACCCTGTACACAATAATATTAACGGTTCTATCCAGCGCCCCCGAAAAGCGTATTTCCACCCTCAGATTTCCGTTGTGAATAAGAGAAAAATGTCCCCGCGCCCCTGATTCTGTGACAAATCAAATACAAACAGCGTGTAACCCAAAACATACTCTACATGATTAATGAGAAATCCCGCATCTACATCACCACCGGGATTTTACTAACCCAGAGGTGGGGTAATCTATTAATGTAACCGACGGACTGGTTGAATTTGTAAATGGCGCAGCGGGCATCAAGCCCAAAAATTGTCGCAAAGGGCAGATCCGGATACAGAAGGTTAGGGACCAGATAAAGAATTGGAGGTAACACGCAGCCAGGGTTTATTTCAAAAGGGGAGTGGCTTAGTCAAAAGGGCCGGGCAATCTGTCAAAAATAGTTTGACATGTATGGCTCCCTACTATTAATATCTGTTAGCATCTTAGAGCTTGTTTTTACAATTTATGCAGTAAGAATCTAAATATATTCCTTTTAACATGCTATGTTTTTCTACCAGTCTAAACTGTGGAAAACTTTTGTGGATGACATTTGAAAACTGACATCTAGATATAATGAAATATACAGTTATACAGAGAAAAGGTACTTTTTTGACAGAGCTTGAAAGGTTAACATACAGCATTTCTTTTTGGGATGAATTAAATGCTGAAATATTTTAACAATGCTGGCATCTTCAATAAATGCCATTGTTCAACATATGGGAATACATAGCAGACATGTTGACTGAGCTGTGAACAGGTTTTCATAAAAGACAAATGCAAAATAACAAATATGAAAACAGTCTCAAGGAGAAGGCTGTGGCTAGAGGCTGTTTGAGTATGACACTATACTAAGCAAAGCAGCAGGTGTCTGCCTGGGATTCTTGTGGAAATCACGGTGGATATAAATCATAGAATAACCAGTTCCCTTAATCATTTTTAACAAGCGACAGATCTGTCGCTGTGTGAGAAAATACGTTACCTTCTATAGAGCATTGGTAACTGCGAGAACCATAAAAACCCTGTAGCCTGGGACTAACTTTCAGTATAAATGCTAAGTTTTCATGGGCCTTTGGAGATACACTTTATAAGTTTGAATGCACACTGTGAAAATGTTCTTTTCAATTTCAAAAATATTTATATACATACAGGTTTTTTTATTCTAAAGATCCAAGGGGACTTTATGTACTCATTCAATATTTGTTTTATTTTTTAACATTACCCTATTATTATACATGAAGTCATTAATCCAGTAGTTTTCAGTGTCCTACTGGGCATGAAGGGCCCATAGAGGCAAAACAATTATAGTGATATATATATATATATATATATATATATATATATATATATATATATATATATATATATAAATAATAAAAAAACAGCGCTAATGTAAAATAGTGCACTGCAAACTGAAATATTAATTCTTAGAATAAAACATATATTGAGGGCTGTACATAGAAAATTGGAGGAAGGGTTTAGGAATTACATCTCTTTAATATGTATCCCCCTCCTTTTCAAGGGACCAAAAGTAATTGGACAATTAACTCAAAAGCTATTTCATGGACAGGTGTGGGCTATTCCTTCATTATTTCATCATCAATTAAGCAGGTAAAAGGTCTGGAGTTGATTCCAGGTGTGGCGATCATATTTGAGAGCTGTTGCTGTGAACCAACAACATGTGGTCAAATGAGCTCTCAATGCAAGTGAAGCAAGGCATCCTTAGGCTGCAAAAAAAAAAGAAAATCCATCAGAGAGATAGCAGGAACATTAGGAGTGGTCAAATCAACAGTTTGGTACATTCTGATAAAAAAAAGAACGTATTGGTGAGCTCTGCAACACAAAAAGGCCTGGACGTCCACGGAAGACAACAGTGGTGGATGATCGTAGGATCCATACCATGGTAAAGAAAAACCCCTTCACAATATCCAGCCAAGTGAAGAGCACTTTCCAGGAGGTAGGCATATCATTATCAAAGTCTACCATAAAGAGAAGATTTCACGAGAGCAAATACAGAGGGTTCACTACAAGGTGCAAACCATTCATAAGCCTCAAGCATAGAAAGGCCAGATTAGACTTTGCCAAACAATATCTAAAAAAGCCCGTCCAGTTCTGGAACAGCATTCTTTGGACAGATGAAACTAAGATCAACCTGTACCAGAATGATGGGAAGAAAAAAAGTATGGAGAAGACTTGGATCAGCTCATGATCCAAAGCATACCACATCATCTGTAAAACACGGTGGAAGCAGTGTGATGCCATGGGCATGCATGGCTTACAATGGCACTGGGTAACTAGTATTTATTGATGATGTGGCAGAAGACAGAAGCAGCCGGATTAATTCTTAAGTGTATAGGGATATATTGTCTGCTCAGATTCAGCCAAATTCAGCAAAGTTGATTGGACTATGACCCAAAACATACTGTGAAAGCAACCCCAGAGTTTTTTTTAAGGCAAAGAAGTGGAATATTCTGCAATGACTGAATCAATCACCTGATCTCAACCCGATTGAGCATGCATTTCCCTTGTTGAAGACAAAACTTAAGGCAGAAAGACCCACAAACAAACAACAACTGAAGACAGCTGCAGTAAAGGCCTGGCAAAGCATCACAAAGGAGGAAACCCAGCGTGTGGTGATGCCCATGCATTTCAGACATCAAGCAGTCATTGCCTGCAAATGGTTCTCGACAAAGTATTAAAAATGAACATTTTATTTATGATTGTGTTAATTTGTCCAATTACATTTGAGCTCCTGGAATTAGGGGACTGTGTATGAAAATGGTTGCAATTCCTAAACGTTTTATACGATATTTTTGTTCAACCCCTTGAATTAAAGCTGAAAATCTGCACTTCTATTGCATCTCGGTTGTTTCCTTTCAAATCCATTGTGGTGGCGTACAGAGCCAAAATGATGTTAATTGTGTCAGTGTCCAATTATTTCCGGACCTAACTGTAAATGAATAGTGTATGGACACAATCTAGGATTCCATCTGATACTGCTAAATGATAGCATTGTCCATAATTTGAGGATTAAAACCACAGAGAAAAATGTTCATTACCAAAAAATATAGGGAAAAACAAAAACACCTATGACAAAAACAGAAGGAGAGGAGGTGCGGAATGGTGTGGGAAAACACAAACTTCTACAAAAATAGCAGCAGAGAACTCAGTCCATGGGTCTATAACGGGAGGGGGGGCAACATTTTAGGGGTATCCCTTTTTTCAGGCCTGTTCCACAAAAACATAGAAAGAAATGTGGTACTTCCCCTAAGATGTCCATTAAAATTGAATTCCTTGATCAAGTAATTGAAATAAAGTGTATCTCGGCCGGCTCTCAAAAGACAGTTTGTGTATATCATTTGTCAAACAACACAACATGCATTTATTAGATATTAAACCAGAGAGAAAAGGACCACTGTGTAGCACTATTTCACCGTGTGAGATGATGATTTGATTATCTGTGGTCTGTATGCTGTTGCTGGCTGCTGCCTCTATGACTACCATCGTTGAAATGATAAGACATTTCTAACAGTTGTTTTTAGGTGTTTAAATGACCTTAAACAAATAGCGTCTTACACAAAGACACCTTTGCTCTGGGTGTCTCTATGAAAATAAAAATGTGTCTTATGATTAAAAGGTGCCGTAGAAAAAGATAATTTATTTTACACCTGAACAATTGCCAATCACTGAAATAAGTTAAAGTTTAAAATTCCCTACTCACCAGCTTCTCCCCAAATGCTCCCTTCTCACCACCTTCCCTTTGCATGCTCCCCTCCTAACCATCTTCTCCCTAACATGCTTCCATCCTCAATATAGAAAACAGCTGATACCGTGCTCGTGCTTCCAAGTTATTGGTGGCAGAATAAAAGTAACTCGAACTCCTTGAAGCTGCTGTTTAGGATCCCTCCAGCTCCTCGAGGTTCCACCAAAGGCAGTTTCTAAACATAGGAAGAAAAGAAAAACACAATTGTCTTAAAACAAGTAAGAAGAAGTAAGAAGAGACTTACAATTAAGGTATTACACAGTAGGCAAATTCAAGTTCACTGTCTGTCTAGCCAGCTTGGCACTCAGGACTGTGCGGCACTGTATGACTTCATGTCCCAGCACGCTGGGGCAGATTCTCTATAGTCAGTGTAGTTCCTCTGATACATGACTAAAAGAACTACATTTTTGTACGTGTGATACTCACCCTTATTTTTATCAATATAATATTTTAAATACTACCCCATGAGTTGTGTGCTTTTTCCCTTTTTCTTTTCCAGAATAAACCTCATTTTATTCCACTACCTTGTTCTGCCAAGTGAATTGATCCGGAAAGGTAAAAAGTGTTAAAAGCACTGGTCTCCTGTGACAGGCTTTTTCTGGTGGCAGCGGTGGGATAATCAGGCTTTGAGCTAGGATTTATAGGGGAATAAATAGCTCAAAGCTATTGGAATTGGAATCATAGCTCAAAGACAGTCTTGAAGTTTCAAGATCTCAGAACAAGTGGTGTCAGCCATACGTTACACAAAGCAGGGAATAACACAGTTCACTGTCCCTGTAGTTAGTTCAGAAGAATCTGAAGATGTCCCAGCAAGCAATCTCCAAGAGATTTTTACCAGGGTACTGTCCCGGCCAGCTTTATTCTAAAGCTTGCCGGGATAAATGAAGGGCTTTTTTTTAATTTGAACTCGGTTTCCCGCGCGGCGGCCGCTTCAACAGATAAGCGCTAATGGCGCTTATCATTGAAAGCGCCCGTGGCGCGGGAAAACTAAAAAAAAAAGCTGCGCGACGCCGCGTTAAAACTTGCGGAGAAAGCCGCATGAGACTTAAGGCGACCGCCACTGTAGGTTTCCCAAGTGAGATTCTAACCGATCAGGGGTCACAGTTCATGTCTTGATTGCTCCAGTGTCTCTGGGCTACAATCAGGGTGAAAGCTCTCCGCTCTACCCCTTTCCACCCCTAAACTAACGAACTGGTTTGGACGAAACGCGTAAGAGTGTTCATGCTGTTGTACATTGCTGGTTACTAATAAACTTTTTTATATTCATACAACTGGCTGAGTGAAGGTGCTGTGAACCTCGGAAGCAATCTCTATTTTTTTCATCATGTGTGAGCGGTTCAATGGGGCGTTGAAACAAATGCTGCAAGCATTTGTAGAAGCCAAAAAGGGACACTGGGAAGCCTGTTTACAGTACTTGCTGCTTGGAGGAACAGATTCTCTCCTTTTGAGCTTCTATATGGGTGCCATGTCTGGGGACCGCTTGACCTGTTGCATGAGGGAAGGGAAGGGGAAACTACCAATACTGATGCTGCTGTGCTAAAGTATGTGTTGGAGTTCAGAGACCGGCTAGAAAGACTCATGGGGTCGGCACATGCTAACCTTAAGGCAGCTCAGGCCAAGCAGAAGTGTTTGTATGATAGAAGTGCCAGTAGCAGGGAATTCATCCCTGGGCAGCAAGTTCTTCTTCTGATGCCCCCTCAGCAGAACAAATTGCTAGCTGCCTGGACCGACCCATATACGGTACACCAGAGGATGAATGAGTGTACTGTGACTATGTAGGAAACTAAAATCCAGAAGAAGATAGACATACTGTAGGACTTATCACATCAATATGCTGAAGGCATACCATGTGAGTGAGCCGGCGGTGTTGGCTATCTGTAGCCCACCATCAGGGGATCCAGCGAGCCAAGCTCTGCCCAATAACCTAGGAGAAGCCCAACAGGGGGGCATGGTAGAGCAGGCTGGGATAGGTCCCAAGCTCAAAGCTCCCAAGCGGGAGCAAGCGAGAGCTATGTTAGAGGAGTACCAGGTCCTGTTCATGGATAAGCCTGGCAGGACCCATCTAACCGATCACCCGGTTCAAACCAGAGATCACAGACCTCTCCACAAAAATGCTCATAGGGTTTCTGCAGAGGTGAAGTGAAGCATAGAGGAGGAGGTAGACGATATTCTGTCCCTAAGGGTGATAGTTCGGTCTCAGAGTCCTTGGGCTTCACCGGTAGTCCTAGTGCTTAAGAAGGACAGGACCACTCGGTTCTGTGTGGACTACCAGCAGCTCAACGGTCAGACCATGTCAGATCCCTATTGCAGGCCCTGCTGGAATGAGCTCTTAGACGAGCTTGCCAGGGCAAGGTATCTGACTAACATGAATCTGTCCCAGAGGTACTGGGAGATCCCTTTGACCCAGGAGGCACAGGAGAAGTCAGCTTTCATCACCCCGAGTGGCTTATATGAGTTTACAGTTATGCCATTTGGGATGAAGGATGCCCCGGCTACCTTCCAGCATCTGGTCAATCGCTTACTGGATGGGATGCAAGGTTTTGCGAGAGCATATTTGAATTACGTTGCTTTGTTTAGGGATACCTGGGGGCACATCTATAGAATGTAGTGGCGGTGCTAGTGAGGATAAGGGAAGCCGGGTTAACCCTCAAACCATCTCATTGCTTGGTCGGCATGGCGGAGGTATTGTACCTCGGTCACTGGGTGGGAGGGGGGCACCTCAAACCTGAGCCTGCTAAAGTGGACGCAATCGTTAACTGGCAAGTTCCACATACCAAAAAGCATTTAATGACATTTTTAGGTACCGTCTGCTACTATAGGAAGTTTGTGCCCCAGTATAGCGCCCTGGCAAAACCCTTGACTGATTTGACTCAGAAAAGACTCGGATCTGGTAGCCTGGTCTTACAAATGTGGGACGCGTTTCATGCTCTGAAATCCGCCTTTGCAAACGCTCCGATCCTGGTTCATGACTACAGCAAGGGGTTCCTGGTGCAGAACGGACTATGGCATCTGGGCTGTGCGGGGCCAGGTAGATAAGGATGGGGGAGAACACCTGGTCGTCTACCTCAGCCACAAGATGCTGCCTTGGGAGGTGGCTTATGCCACCATCGAAAAGGAGTGCTTGGCCATTGTTTGGACATTAAAGAAGCTCCATTAAAGAAGCTCCATCTATGGAAGAGCCTTCACTGTGATTACCGATCACAACCCCCAAGCTGCTTACAGAGGGTGGCGGGGGAGAATGGAAGGTGCTCCGCTGGAGACTTGCCCTGCAGGAGTTTGTTTTTACTATTCAGCACAAGAAGGACAGTGAGCACGGCAATGCGAATGGTCTCTCCCGACAGGACATACCCAGTGACCAGCGAGCCTCCAGGACATCCAGGCTTGGGAAGCGAACTGATGTGGTGACTGCCCCAGAGCCTTCTTCTTAAGGTGTGATGGTAGGGGTAGCCAGTCTTCATAATAAAGGTGAAGCCTGACTGGTTACCACTGAAACCCATGGGTCCCTGTGTGTATATCCTAAACCTGCCCTGTTGTGTTCTAACCTTTCCTGTATTATAAAAAACGTGGAATTTCGGGAGTGGGAGTTTCAAGTTTGGTAAAAATGTGGGAAAAAATGTATTAATATTAATAGCATGTTCTTGTATAGCGCTGCTAATTATACGCAGCGCTTTACAGAGACATTTTTGCAGGCACAGGTCCCTGCCCCGTAGAGCTTACAATCAATGGTTTTGGTGCCTGAGGCACAAGGAGATAAAGTGACTTGCCCAAGGTCACAAGGAGCTGACACCAGGAATTGAACTAGGCTCCCCTGCTTCAAACTCTCAGTGCCAGTCAGTGTCTTTACTCACTGAGCCACTCCCTCCCTATATAAAAACCTGTGTAGGGTATCAGGGAACAAAGTTACTGGTAGTCCCATAATTCTACCCAATGAGCAGATAGGCTCTGCGGCTACGCAAAGTGAATTCACCGCGGCTACAAAGTTTCTCCCAGAGTCCTAGTTGTCAGCCCTAAGTATGCCAGTCCCATTTCCCCCACATGTATAATGTTCCCATAATTTTATATGTTTATAAAGTGTGTATTCATCTCTATACAGACAGTCCTGGTAATCTAAATGGGAGAAAAAAGAAATTAGAGATGAGCTCTACTACCTAATAATTAAATAAGCCAATTCTTTAAGCCCAAAAATATATGAACAAATAAATGTATATGTATCTCAATGGTAGTGCACCCAATGAGAAAGAACTACTATATACCAAAAGAGAAGAAATGCAGCCACCAAGAGACGGCTGCTGCAGAAACTCATAATGGGGGCACTCAAAAATGAATATAGAAATTGACTGATTTGAATATTTATTGTGAGGTCAAAAATAATAATTGAAGTGAACAGACAATAAAATCAATTAAAAAACATATATAAACTCTGCATCTTATGGTTACAATTCAAGCACATGTGTGCAGCAACCCAGGAGAAAAAAAAAGGGGGGGGGAATCTAAAGATATCATTCAACGTTGGTAAGTAAATACACAAACATAGATTTTGCAGATGTTACTGTTTCCTCAGTGATCCCACACTACAGGAAGGGGTTAATAATTAGCCCCTTCTAAGTGAGGAGATCACTATCCAGCTGGAAACAGACAATCAATCAAAACAGAACATAGTGGAAGATACAGATTGCTACAAATGAGGATAGAAAAACTACCTTTGTATAAAACACCAGAATGGTACAATTTAAGGAAACAATCTGTTGTATACAATGTATATCTTTCCCTCTGTCCATGGATGTCCCAGTTGTAATAAACTGTCATGAATGCACATATGAGAGAAAGAGTACCAGCAAAAAATAGATCTATTATAACTCTACAGTGACTAAGATGTTTAACACCTAACAGGGAACTTCTAGTAAAACTACTTTTGGCCTTCCATGTAATTCCCACTGAGAAATGATGATACTATCTCAGACCTAAGTGATTACAGCATTCAAACGATCCACTGTTTAAATACTGAGGTGTTCACTGTAGCATACATCACACAAATGTTGGTCATAATTGGAGTACACTGTTCCATGGAGGCATAATACTTGCCAAACCGTTGAGTAAAAATGTCAGCGTTACCCGCATGAAATGTGCAGGAGGCAGTCCCAGATATGCAAAAGTTTTTTTTCCCACTACAGTATGTAAGTGTTCCTTTTATTGCTTACAAACCATACTCAGTACAGTTAACGCTACTGTATGGTCTGTTTACATCTATTTTTCGAGACTACCACGACACTGAACCGATAGAACTTTACAACACAAAGAGTCTCCGGGCCAAACATCTATTCACTCCAAAAAACAAAGATTTGGAAAAGGCTGATTTTATTCGAAAAAAATTAGTCCCCATCTCATAGATACTACAAAGTTGTAACATTTCACATACGTTATTGCACTATGTTGTTCAACTTTATTTTTCATATGTGATGACCACTGCACTCCCCAATTCGTCTTGCTACATCATTCAATGGAGAAGTTTGGACCACCCTCTATGGGTTTATGACCAGCATTTAATCACAATTTCACTGAGCACTAATTACTGTGTTTACTGTGTTTTTTCACAAATTGTGTTTCACTGGCATTGCCAATTTATATTTAGAGCACTATTCACTTAATTTGAATTAGTAGATACATGCAAAATTCACTATATTTTCTAATAATTACCTCTTCACTAGTATTTTTTTCTTTCTTAGTGAATTGATCCCAAAAGGTAAAAAGTGCTAAAAACACTGGACTCCCGTGGCAGGAAGGCATCCCTATTAAATACAGATAATACTAGAAAACCTATCAAGACTAAAATCTAGTGGACGAAAAAGGCAAGAGCAGATAATGTAAAAATAATACAGTCTGGTAACAATTTAAGGGCATGCAAGAGGCATGGCAAATAAAATGGGGGAACTTTAAATAATAGCAGACAAGAGCAATATTAAAGGTCATGCTAAAGTAGTAGTTTCTTTGAGGAGGGTAGCAGTTGACATTGCCTACTTACAGTAGATTTTGCATATGCTTTTGACATGGTGCCTATAACAGGGACTTATCTCTGTTTAAATAAAAGCCTCTAGAAGTCTGAGAAATCCAGGAGACCAGCTTGTCAATTAACCAGCTCCACCTTGGTAATCATACAAGGGTAAAAACTGCTGGGAACAGACCCAGAGACTCCGTAGCACAGGCACAACTGTCCTGACAGAAGAGGTGATGTCTTGAGCACAAAGGCTGTGCTGAGATCAAGACACATGGACACCAGACCCAGAGACTAACTGAAGGACCACCTGCTTTGAGGTATCTCTTGAGACATTGGGGTGATTGGCTAGTAGGCTGGTAAGGGGATTTTCCTCCCAGTCTTGCAAATATGGACCGGGGAAGTAAGTTAGCCCTTACAAAGGGGGGTGTTAGTTTCTTTTGAATATATGTATATTGCCTTAAACTGCTGTTTAAAGTGACAGGTGGAATAAAGCAATGTTTAATTTCCCCAAAATTGGTCTCCCTGACTGTATCTTTGCACAGGTCTCTTACAGTGCTACATAAGAGTTTGGTGTACAAAATAAAGGAAATTGGTCCTGGTGAAAATATTTGCACTTGGATTGAAAACTGGGTGATGGATAGACAACGGAGAGCTGTCATGAATGGAACCGTTCTGGGTTGGGCTAAAATTGCAAGTGGAGTACCTCATCTGGGGATACTTTTGAGGTCATATTAAGTATAACTTACAGTAAATAACAAAGTCTTATTTGCCAGTGTTAACTATAATGCTGGATAGTGAATCAGGAATAAGTATGATTTATGCTCTTGTTAGCTCATGTGCATATTATTTAAAATATAGTTAGTAAAACAAAACTTCACATTTCAACCTGTAATAATGTCACATTGTTGCAGTAATGCTTTAATGAACATTGTGTGCCATTACTCACATCCAAACTCTTTATATAGCTTTACGTTATGTGTAATGTAATGCTATTATAGCATTAAATAGACATCTCACTGTTTGACAATTAATACGGGCAGTGTTTCCCCATCACAGCATCACTTAACACTCTAGCAGCTTTTTTGATAGGCAACCACTTACAATAATGTTTATACTGTTATACCTTCTCAACAAAAGATAATAAAAAGGATGCAAAGATGAAAATAATGTATAATGAACAGAAATTTATATATAATGTCAGTACCTTCTTTTTAGGCTTTTGTTCCATACTCTACTGTCATTCGTATAGTATTAAATCCATGGAAAGCATCATAAGCTCTCACAAAAATATATGTACATGTGTGGGGTAAAAAAGATTTCCTGACCCCTTAGGGTGGTTTTTGACAAAGCAAAGATACGTTTGGTTTACTTCAGTATTAAATCACATTGCAACAATATAATAACAGAAAAGGCAAGAATTCCCAACATTGGGATAAATACAGAATAGAATATTTTTAAGAACATTGTTTTACTTGGCTTAGGAGTGGAGGCATGATGCCCACGCTGGCATCGCAAGCTACATCGCAGTTGATACTCTGGTGTAGATGAGGTTGGCTAATTTCGAGGTGTAGACATACTGCTGGATTGTGTGATTGTTGACGTGTTAAGGCAAGATGGTGGCCTAAGAACCTCTATGGCCTGTTGAATCACATTAATTAATTGTGTTCCAACAAAGCTGATGACCTGAACAGCAGTGGATTTCCAGATCCTGCGCCCCAAGATACCTGGTGCCGCCTCTTCCTGGCTGCTGCCCTCCATCTTCTTTGAAATCCCAACGTGATGTCATTGCCATGACGTCACATTGCCATGGCAACGAGATGCCGTGTGATGTCGCAGCATCATTTGACGCTCCAGAAAAAGTCAGAGGCAGTAGGAAGGTCGGACACAGCAGTAGGTAAGGAACTTCCCATCCGGCCTGATAGGCCAAGAGCGCACACTCTGTGTATGGGGGTGGAAATTTTAGCCACCCCAAAATGTTGCCACCCAGAGCCTATCGGGCTTAATGGAAAAAAAGCCACTGCACCTGAAGTAAGCCTTTGATAACTGCCATTGACTCACGATGATGATCGTGAATTCCATCCTGATTTAGGAGCTGTTTGCTCCTACTTTGCTTGCAATTAACTCCCAGCAACTGCTGCTGATAAAGTATGATTACAGCAGCACCAAACAGCATGAGCCACAGCTGAAGCAGGTGCAGGAGGGAGTGCCACAGCAACAGGAGTCACAGCAGGTGCAGGAGCCACAGCAGATGAAATAGGTGCCACAGCTGGAGGTTCTTCCTCAATTAAATTTATAATGAAGAACTTCTCAGCCTGTCCTTGAGAAGTCTTCAACTGGGAAACGTCTTCCTTTGAGGACAGAGCTTGCGCTGGGAGTCAGAGAGATGGTTTATAATGTATATATCCTGTATATAGAGAGAACACAAATAGATATGATGACAACATTGTGCCAGAAGAAATATAAAATTAGGGACCATATCCTCAAAAGGCTGCAAAGTTTCAGCACACCTTTATTTCCATTCAACTGAATAGGACTAAAGGCATACAAAAGTTTAGCACCCTTTTGTGTGTGTGGTCAAATATGTGCAAATGCTGTGCAACATGTATTCAATATCAATGTAAGTAAAAAAATGGGATTATGTGTGTTTAAATGTTGGAAAGCTTTCCTAAAGTGTGTTAAGATTTAACATGCCTTTAGGACCAATTCTATGAATGTTACCTGAGGCATGGTTAAAGGCTAAGAAAATATTGTGTGTAGTCCTACCTTGTAATATATACAGACACATTTATTTTCTGGAACATGTCTAATCTTTAACAATTAATATAATCGACAGAAATGAGGTCTAATACACTGGAGTGAATACAAATCAGTACTATATGACTAATGCTACATACTTGTCAACTAAAATAATTGCCAATTAACTGAAGTCACCATAAACCCTTTTCATCAAAATATAAATTGGTATTCATATTTTGAAAAGCACACAATAGCAAGAAAAGTATTATTATACTTGTGTGTTAATGGGACAGTTCATGCTTACTTTGTAATGTGCATATCATTTTAACATTGTGGAGTAGTGGAGTTATGTGTTTTGCATGTGTGGGGGATCATTTGGACAGAGTGATTTTTTTAGGCTAGTCATAATAATTTTAAGATCGCTTACCAACTTCCTTCTTTTGCAGATTGGAACTGTCTACAAGAGTGGACAGACCAATCACTTTCAAGGTACAAATCATGTATGCCTGCACTCATATGGCCCAAGGTGGAGCTCCTTATGTGGACCACCTCCTGTCCATTTGGCCGCCATCGCATGATCAGGCAGTTTTTGCTTCATTTTCCTTTTGCTGTCTGACCATCTTTTTTCTAACATGTGAGTGGTTCTGACAGCATGGTCTAAACAGATGATGGCATCAAGGATGTTGCTCAGGTAGCATTTTTCTCTGAAATGCTTGTGCGATAGCACATCTCCCCAAATAACTATTCATAGCTATCAACTATGCCATTTATTAATAGACCAAGTTCCTCTGAACTGAACCTCACCATCCTTACCCTGCCTACCTGGCTAGAAGGACCACTGGACGGGGACATGTTGCTTATAGTACCTTACAGTGAGCATGGCAGTACCAGCAATAATAGATGTACAAGTTGCTTTTGCAATTGTGTGTCAGTTTTGAGACTGCTGCATGTGATGTTCAGCAAATATTAGGGGAATATGTTCTGGCTGAGTTCAGAGGAAATACAGAAGGTCAGTCTGAAGCTTTTTCTATGTTAGTGAGTAAGATTGTGGAAGGGCAAGGGCCACCTTTTCCCGGAGCAATCTCATATTGTTATCATCCTCAAATAATTCTGTCTTGCTCTTACACACATATGTTGATGCTTTCTCTGCCCAAGTTGTTTAAACAGTTGTGTGGGCAGGAAATGTGTTGTCCAGATCTGGGTGGTGAATGTGATGCTGGAGCAGGGCCCCATTCTAGCATGTTGTGGGACCCCGTATCAGTTTTGTTCAATTATTGTTCCGGTCTGTAGTATCAGCTGCATAAGTAGAAGTGAAGTCTAAAGCAGCACTACGTTCTTACTTTTTTAAATCGATTCAATCATATTAAACCAATGTTTTGGTCCTGCAAGGGCCTTTATCAAGGTGCAATAAATTGCCACTACATCAATGTCCACTCCATCGTTTCCTGTGGTCATGTAATGCATCCAAAGTGCTTCACACATGTTCCGCTTCCACCCTGGAATGTAGCGTCCCCCTTTCCTCTCCACTGCATTGCATCTTTTAGTCATGTCATACTATACATCCAACATCTCTCATCCTCAAACCCCTTTCACTCTGAAACGCAGTGTGTTCCTTCTACTGCTACTCCTTCTAGTGTCCATGGGAAGCACATTCCCAAAAAACTAATATAGAAAATATACCAATTGATGCACTCAAGAACTACCTCTGGGTAAAATGTAACATTTAATGAATCTGAATTAAAATGGTGCAGAAAACTAACTATGTTTAAAAAGTGGATTATTTTTCCTTTAGAGACAACCTCTGCTGTGATTATACGGAGGGACCACCTCCATCTGCTGGATGCAATAAACATCAACTCCTGCTGGGTGTACACAATCATATCAAACAAGTGTAGCCTCTCTAAATTTAGGCTGTATTTATACAGGAATATTCCTATATATCCTATGCTTTAAAGTGCACATGGTGGAAATGTCTGTAAATAGTAGAGTGTTAGAGAAATAGATAGGAATATATAATCACCACAAAAGAGTGGATATGTGTAGTGCAATCACGCATGCCAAACAGTAATGGTGTCTCTGAGATTTCGGTGTTTAATACTCCACTGCTCGGGAGCAAAACTTTAATACCGGGCAGCGAGGAGATTCTCACTCTGCCAGCTGATCATACTTTATGTGTCACGTGCTGCGTGATGTCAGCAAAACCCAACATGCATTTCAACCAATCAGGACTTCATTGGGGGTAGGGGTGTAATCTGCATGGTGTTGGCCTTTAAAAGCATACGGTTACCTTGGTAACCAATTTGTGTACTCGTATTACTTATCAGCGCCATCATTCTTAATTCTTAACCCTTAATTGCTTTTGGCCTCCACAGACATATTGGAAGCTCCACTGACTAAAAAATCTGCTAAAAAATGAACAATGGCAATGATTAATTGATCTAAGATCCAGGTGAGTATCTGAATGTGTCTACAGTATATGACTATTTCACTTATTCTATTAGTGTCATATTGTCTTTCATATTTGTAATGCTGAGTCCCCAGTGTCTGCGGCTGCAACAGCGGGGGTGTGCACAGTGCCCAGAAGGAACAGCCCCCTATGAGGCCGGCCCCAGTAGCTGCCTGCACGCCCTGGTACAATGCGCGATGCGTGACCACATTTAAGCAAAGACAAGAATTTTGTCTTTGTTAGTGGCGAAGGAGCGCTAGCTACGTCACAGTGGCGGTTCAGGCAATGAGGACGAACCAGCAGCGTGACGTCATGCCAGCTTCCCCCCCATCTTTCCCCCTGTAGTTCTAGCACAGACTGCAGATCAAGACTTTCAACCATGCACACGCCACCAGGCCACTAGGCACAAGTGCAGGAGCTGACAGCGGGCCGTAGCCTATGGGTTCTTCTCTCTCAGTAATTATTTATTGTTTTAGTTATATACCGTCATATTTCTGAGTTATTACTGTTATTCTGTTATGTCTACTTTTTATCTCTTGTAGCCTTTCAAATTATGGGGATAATGGTGATTGTACATGTAATGTCCTATTACTGTATACTGTATACAGTATCTCCCTTCTATTTCCAACAGATATTTTATAATTGTCTCATCTGGATTGAGATAAAGTTTCTGATGAGTTACTTTCTATGTGAGCTAATATTTCTAATATATGACTGTTGCAGTTCTATATCATTGGTTACTGTTGCAGTTAAACCTAGAGATGTTGCTATAGTGATTTTAGCTGCCTAGCAACAGTGTATCACTCTGAGCTGCAGACTATAGTAACTGTATTACAATCAGTAATATTAGTCCTAAGTGCTTGTATCGGGTATATTTGAATTGAATTCCCTTGGTGAGCTGAATAGGTTGTGTCAAAATAACTTTACAGGAAAGCTCAATACAGGAAGCCTTCATTTAATCATGCTTTTTAACATAGTTACCTGCACCATTTTAATTCACATTAATGAAATGTTTAGTTGTACCCAGAGGTAGTTCTTCAGTGCATCAATATTATGGATATGAGTAGAGATGGGTGAATTTGGATCCGCAGCGGATCGTCCGGTTCCTTTGGTCCGCGGATTTCAGCGGATCAATCTCAAAAAGGGTGATTCGCATTTTGCGGATCTTTAATTATTATTACCAATACACTCCACGGATTCCACAACCTTTAGATGGATTTATAGAATCCAATCCGCGGATTCAGCAATCTGATTCTTCAGAATCCGCCAATGGATTGCTGAATCCGCGTATTGGATTCTACAAATCCATCCAGGGATTGTATCCAATGGCAGTTTGTAATGAATCTGTATGGATTAAAACAGACCAAATCCATTTGCAGATTTTACAACACAAAATGGATTTTGGGGGAAAAATGTGAAAGAATCCGTAAAACGGATTTGGGCCGATTCGTCCATCTCTAGTTATGAGTATATTCCCCTCTGACATAGACAATACAGGTTAGAGCAGGCATTCTCTCTCCACATTATAATATAGAAAATAACTGTTTCTGTTGTGTTTTTCTTGTGTTGTGTCTGTTCATCAATAAGAACCCACTTTACCTGCCCATATCAAGTTCTCAGAGTTAAAAACGGAAAAAACTTTTTGGCTAGAAACCTAGCTGCGACCGCTACGTTCTATTTTGAGAACTTGGACTTAGCGTCTGACCTAGTCTCCTCTTGACAGCCTTTCCTAGCTCCAAAAATGAAGCCGGCTGCTCTGCTATTCGGAACAGAGCAACCTTGAAAAGCCCACCCTTGCTTCACCGACTCAAGCAACAGGATGGTCTGGTTGTCTGCCTCGGCCGTCTCCTTACATACTTTCCTCTGTGCTTTCTCTAACATGGAAGTAGGAGTGGTGACCATTCAGAGCGTGGGAATTTCCCCCAGCAGCCAATCGAAATGGGGACTCGACCGGCTGTTGTCGTCAGAGGAGGGGGTGTGCCAAGTCGGCTTGAAAGTCTGGGCGAGCGGGAAATATGAATTGGCCAATGTGAAATACGCCTACGAGCAGAATCTTCCCCCATCAAACACATTCCCACCCGCTGGGCATGCTCCACCAGGTCTGGCAGTCCAAAAGGTATCTCAAAAGGGTGTCCTTTGTTCTCCGGTCCTGGCATGTCACCCTTTCCCGCTCACCAAACGTTTTTCTCACCCACCTAAAACATACATGATTTGTGGGTAAAATACCAGTACTTGCGGTAACACCGTTCAGCAATATTTCATACCATTTTGTGCTCCCCGATATCTACACTTAGCATCACGCTCCCAAAGTCCCCATTCTGCAGCTATTTCCTATGGGGAACCCTAACCAAACATGGTATCCATAGCTCATAAGCCTGCAGAGGACAGTAAAATGGGAACAAAGGTACAGGGAAACATAACAGGGTGCATTACTAGACACAAGATCTGACACTCTCAGCCCCTGACATCCAGTTTTTATTAGCAGACCACCGGGCTTCACCTTTATTATGAAGGCCGGCTACCACCTACCGTTGCATAGCTAATCTAGCTATTAGCATATCTCACAGGTATCTGAGGTGTGCTCCACAAGGAACATTAAACTGACAACCAGGAAGTGGAAGTGATCTGCTTTTAAAGGATTATAGGGGGAGGGAGCTACTACAGGTAAATGCACTCAGTAAGAACTAGAGCTCAAAACTTTAATATGCTGTGAGTGACAGTGGTGCTACGTGGCGGATATGCACAAAGGTGGCTACGGTGTAACATAATTTTCATATCCCTTAAGAAAAGTTGCATGATGTCACAGTTAACCATATAACAGACAAATAACATGACAAAAATTGGGTGTAAAAACATTATTGGTACTGTTAAGTACGTAAGCCATTCAATAGTCCCACCGCAGCCAGAACAGAAAATATTTACTGTGCCATCTGCTAGAGATATACTGAATTGAAGTTAAAATAAAGACATCTCTTCAAACCAAAGGAAGTGATTCTGTTGGCTTCCCACAGCCAAACCAGAGTGCACAAAGTGTTATTGGGTTGACAAATCTAAGGCACATTATGAAGAATGGGTATGATGTCAGACCCAACAGGATCAGAACCCACACAGCCTACTGTATATTATTCTGAACAGCAGCTCCAGCAGTGTGAGCTCAATCAACTGATAGTTAGCACCACTGTCACAGCATATGTTTTAGTTATACTTGTCACTGAGGGCCTCATTCAGAAAGCGTTCATAAGCCACTTATCACCCAAAATGCCTACTGCTATTCAGTAAGCAGTGATAAGTGGGTGATAAAAGACTGAATTGCTCAAAAAAAAATTGGTCTTAAAAAAATCACAGAGGCAGCGGTGATAAGCCACTTATCACCACTTTTCGGCATGTTCATAAACTCGTGCAATTCTAGTAGCAGTGATTTGGCTATGAACGCCTATCGCCGCTCTAGAAAATCCTCACGCCAGAAAAAGTTGGCTTAAAGGTTTTGGAAACCTGCAGAGAAGCGACGAGATGGGACTTAGAATTTTTTTTTTTTTTTCCTGCATAGGATTGATGCCGGGAATCTCTGGAGCTGATATCCATTAATATTAGCACCAGAAACCCCTGGCATGAATCCTGTGCAATAAAAATGCATTTACAGTAAACTTCATTACCATAGCGGATAGCCTCAGGGACCCCCTACTTCCCGAGATACAGGCCCCGTTATGGGGGGCCAGTATCTCCTATGCATTTAAATGTCCGCGTCACGTGACAATGGGAATAAAATGCATAGGGGCCTGTATCTCGGGAAGTAGGGGGTCCCTGAGGCTGAAACCAATGCGGTTCAGCTCAGGAGACCCCCTGCTCATTTAAACTATTAACAAAATTAAAATTTATACACATACATTTCGGGTGATATTTGCAGAGGGAGAGACGGCTCTCTCAGAGAGCAGCAGATACAACTCGCCGGATAAGGCCTTTTCAGAGGGTCGTTTATCAGATCACCGGCTTATCACCCGTTTTGTGAATTTTGCTATGACAGGTAATGAAGGCTTTCTGAATACCGTGATAGCAACACTCATAAAGAGTGATTTAAATGATCCGGTGATTTTTTTTATGAACCTTCTCTGAATGAGGCCCTGAGTGTTTATACCTGTACAATGCCCTTTACCATTTTCTGGGATAAAGAAGCATATCTAATAAGCAGTGTTCTGGCACGGGGCGACAGTTTACAGTCTATTTATTTGAATAGGCTGCAATGTATTTCAGCAACACTAGGTTACTTTGTTATACTACTTTCTCTCTGAATCTGCTTTATTTGCTGTGCGTCTCCTTGTTTTTAATTATGTGTGTCAGAAAAAATGTGTTTTAGTTAATCTCACCTGGCCTCAGTAAACTCATAGCTCTCAGTACATATTACTTTGTGCTTGAAGTCCTTTCAAGGTTACAATCCTAAGGAAAGTTCCACAAAATAGATATCCCTTAGAGATATGCTAATAGATAGTGACAGTGATGCTGCCCAAAAACTGGATATAACTAATTTATATATAGTTTGCATAGCAATTAGCAAATCTCCTAGGGCACCAGGTGAGGTCCTTCTTGCGCACAGGTGTCACTGAAAGTTATTTGGAGGGAGATGTGAGGGGTTAAATATAAAACTGGAGACCCTACTAAATTGAACTCCACCTCCACCTTGCAACAGCCCTATTTTAGGGATCCAAATCTGTTCCTCGGATTTAAGATGAATTCTTTGCCGAATATTTTTAAATTCCATGTGGCCAAGACCCAACAGCAGATTTTTAAGAATTCAGACGGCTTAACAATGAAAATCCGACAGAAAAGTTCATTCCACAGATCGGATTTGGCCGATAAAGACCGGGAAAATCACTGGAACGAATTCTGAAGGGTTTGCCCATCTCTACAAATATGCACATAAGATTTTAACTGCTTTGTGTAGAAGTACACTTTAGCACAATCTGCAATTAAGGGTGAACGAGTGGCATGGGGTAAAATCAATCATGCAGATTACCTGATTCTGAAGGTCTGGATGTAGGTATTATTAATAGCAATAGTGGTAATATTTAGGGCTCGCAATGTTGCCATGCCTAGTAGGCCTCACAAACCTGGCAACCTTGCAGGCACCTCATGTTTTGTATTTTACCATAAATAGAAACTGTATGTGGTGTAGTAAGATGTAGTCTACTGCTTTTTGACCATTTTTAGATATTGAATGCATGTGGATTATTTTCCAGCAGAGAAGCAACAAGATCATGCAGCCATCTTGTCTGCCTTCCAGACAACGCCCCACTACTCCCTAGTTATGGCTCTGCTCTTTAGCGGCCACTAGTGTTTTAGAGCAGTTGCCACCTGCATTTGATGAGTATAACTATAGTCCTTCACTTTTCCCCGTCTGCCTTCCTCCTAGGCTCAACATATTTTATTTGCTCCTTGAAGTGAAGGTCTAAAAAAATGGCAAGAAAATATTCCTCTTTGGTTTAAATGGATATTGCACGGGGATAATTTATCAGGCAGTCAAACATGACATTCACCAACATCACCAATTCAACATTATCATTAGCTAGACGCTCATGCTGCATGTGAAAACGGTCCTATCTGGTAGGGATATAAGGGGGATGACTTGGCTGGTGCCAATATTGTCATTGCCTACCAGAACTGTAGCCTCAACAAATTATCTCAGGCCCACAGAGCTCCTCTATCAAATGCCACTGGCTAAGAAAGAAGTTTTGAGATTTTCTTGATGTAATCATTCACAATTCTGTGATGCTCATAAAGCCGCTATAGTATGTACAGGGTTGAGTTCCACTAAGTGAGTACCTCTGTTTTGAGCTTCATGCTTGGCAGGTTGTTAAAATTATGCAGATGACAGAGGGTAATACGAGCAGTGTAGGAGTGGCTAAAGTTGACACAGATATTTGGAGATGCTGATAATATTACCTGCACTTCACACTGCTCTATGTGAAATAGGTTGTCCTAGTGCCCTCAAAAAAATAGCACAACCTCCAGTACCCGGTAATCTAAAAAAAAATATCAGATGCTTTGTGGCCTTTCTAAAAAATACCCTATATGCATAGGGTATCATACCTCCAACAGTATAAGTGTTATGGCTGCTGATGGCTTCCTGACCCTGAGCATCAGAACTGCCACCGCTACAACCTCCAACATACATTTCTCTTTACCAAGAAAAAAAGCTCAATGGGTTGTAGCAGTCATATAGTTCCCACTGTCATGTCCATTAATGCACATATCTGTTGATAGTTCACACATTAAAATTGTGTACCTTACAACAGCCCGGCCCATTTCTTCAACAGTCTCTTGGTACAGGTGGGGAACAGCTCCTTGATGACATAGTGTAACCTGACACTATGTCATCAAGGAGTGACTAGCTCATGGCCTGAGCATGCCATGTTTTCAATTCAGGCTGCAAGTGGTATCTGTCCGTTTCTGTCAGTACATACAGTAGTAACGTTTTCCACCATCTGACGGAAGAGCTGCACCAGGAAAGCTGTGGATGTAGTCTGTTGTCGGTTCTTGATCATCTTGGCGGTGATATTTATCCACATATGCTCGTTTTTAACTTTTTTCTGTAAGAGTGCCTTAATCCCTTCTCCTCCTTTCCCCCTTTATTAAATTACTTAATACGCTACAAGCAGCTCTCTAGTTCTTTCCCTACACATCAGTGGTCCCTGTAGAGAATTTTGTTTTGCAGAATAAAATAGAGGCTGCAAAGTATTCAGTATCTTAGCTTAATGTAGACCATGCATTCAGTATATGCATTTTGCCACATACCCAATTCCTAAATCCACCTATAGTAGATTCCTGCTGTCACAATGCCCTATCAATATCTCTTTGATTCACATATGTACCTGTTTCCTATATATTGCCTGTCCAATCCTGATCTTCTTGAGCATCATCAAACTGTTTGGTCACATAAGTTTTTTTATTGAGTTCTTCTAAATGTCATTTAGATCTTCCAACAATCGATTACGGAGGTCACGTTTGGTTTAAACCACATACAATCTGGGACATAAAAATGTCAAGACGTATTTGACTCAGTTAGCTCTACAATTAATTTAGTAAGTGATATTGTACCTCTTAGTACAGTTCCACTTATTAAAATAATTAATCTTAAAAATGTATTTACATGCAGAGCATCTACAACATTCAAAAGTTTCTGGTATCATACAGCCAGAAAGCAAATTAGCCGAATTTGCATATTTTAATCTGAAATGACTGTGAACCAAACGATCTTCCAAAGTGGGTGCCCTTATTCCTGTCATCATAGGTGAATCCTTAAATACTTGTTTTAAATCAATATCTGCAAGTGGGATGTTCCAATATTTCCATAAAATAGCTCTTCATTTGTTCAAATGTGCTGCATAATCCCCTATAAAGCTAGTAACTTTTCCTCTTTTTTCTTTTCTTTTTGAGAAAAGAACTTGCTTACATTGCTTGACTTTGTTTAACCATTTCTGAATCAAAGTATGAGATTGTAATCAGTATTTACTATATGATATGCACATAATATGTTTCTGCTAGAACTAATATTTTGTATGGTATATTAATTTTACATTTTCTACCACTTTGAATAAAGAAATGCTTTTATTTGCCTAATTTGCTTTGTGATAACATCTCTTTTTCATGTTTTGTTTTTTCTATTTATATACACTTAATAATGCCAACTGGAGTGCTACTGGGAAGGTGACCTCAAATATAAAACAGTAATATAATAATAGCATGTTTTTGTATAGCGCTGCTAGTTTTACATAGCGCTTTACAGAGACATTTTGCAGGAACGGTCCCTGCCCTGTGGAGCTTACAATCTATGTTTTTGGTGCATGAGGCACAGGGAGATAAAGTGACTTGCCTAGGGTCACAAGGAGCCAACACCGAGAATTGAACCAGGCTCCCCTGCTTCAAACTCAGTGCCAGTCAGTGTCTTTACTCACTGAGCCGCTCCCAAACAAAGAAGCCCCAATGCACATCCAATGTGATTTGTCGTAACGGATGTGTTTTGGGCTTCTTGGACTTCTTTGTTTACTGTTAATAAAAAAAATACCACTTGCCCCCTCCATTTTGAGGCCCTACAAGGGTTTAAGGGTCGATGACCCCCAGCAACAACCCCAAAATGCAAATGTCCAACTATTAAAAAGCAAAGATAAATCCAATACTGTGTAAAAAATAATCCAGCCTTATTCTTTGCCTCTTTATGGTCAAGATAAAAAAGGAAATAAACTATGGTGCAAAAAAGAAATATCAGATGCCTCGGATAAACACCAATTTTCAACCTTGATTGAAGCCCACAATTCTTAAAGTTCCTTGAAGAACGACCCTTTTTAGAAATTATCTATCATTATCTTCAGTGGTCGACAAATCACCAAAAAATCTACTCGCCGAACAAAAAAATCTACTCGCCACCTAGTACCACACGTGTGCTGCTTGGGCCAATAGGAGCTCGCCACGATGTTAAATCCACTCGCCCGGGGCGTGCAAATGTATAGGTTTGTCGAACACTGATTATCTTCAATCTTCATCATTTACACCCATCCTCCCACGTTCTGAGGTGTTATGCGAGAGCGTGGCCATTATAACAAGTTGTAGGCGCCATGTGGTTAATAAACCAATCAAATTGTTTAATTTACCACGTAGTAATTGCACATCAATGACATCACGTTGATAAAAAAATATCACAGCGACCTCTGACATCATCGTTAACAATTACAGTATTAACCATTTAGTTACTATAGCAGAAATAAAAGCATGTATGCCTGTGATTACCAAGGATTTAATAATATTGTAATTTTACATGTGTATTCATTTGTTCTTTCAACTATTCAAACTATTCCAATTTCTAAATGGGCCAGTTCAATTGGGAGTAATGTCACGTTTAGGTATGATTTATTGTGAATAAAGTAACATTATTCCTCTGTGTTTACCTTAACAGAGCTTAATGTGTTATGCTTATGAAAATGTCTCATTTGCATACAATTTGCATCTTATTTTCACTAATGCTTTTAACGTGACATTAACTGGGGTGAATGTCGCATTACCTTTTTTTTTAACGAATACTACATTACCATTAACGTGATGTTAAATGAGGTTAGCATCCTAATGGAGTTTCATGAATCTGGGTCTTAAATTGGCCGCTAGATGCATAGCATTTCTTAGTAAATATGGCCCTAGGTTTCTTTAGTCTGGAAAAAAAGAAAACTGATGGGAGATATGATAGTTATACAAAATCTTAAATGGTCCAAGGAGAATAAATAGGGGACTATAATTCACAAACTCTCATAATACAAGCTTCAGAGGAGACCTCCTGGAATTATAATATAACATTTTTATAAAAAAAATTTTATAAAACAAATAAAATAAATCACTTTCCAGTCAGCATAGAAATCAGTTTATAGAACTTAGTACTACTGGGTATCGTGAAAGCAAATAGCATTAAATAGCTTTCCATAAAGGTATTGAATTATAGTTTTACTGATACATTCCGTTACAAGGGTAGGTCTGAGCTCACCTGATTCTGTTTTGTTAAATAGCTTTAAAAGTTTTCTTGAAGAGAGTCCATAGATGGTTACTAAAAAACAGCACAAATGTAACTTTGTAGCTAAATACACCTTTTAAATGCTGCAGGTAGGAAATGTGCGGGCCCTGCATTTCCCCAGCTTTTTCAGTACTTGTCACTATTAGAAACAGAATACTGCGCCTGATGTACAATTTGATGTGAACCAGTATCTGGCCCACCTAGATATTTACCAGGGCCTGGGACTCCAGCCATAGTAGTTGTTGAGCAGGGCTTGCATTGGGCCCGATTTGTTTGAGCAGTGGGCAAAGGGCCCGATTGGTTGAGAGGCTGGTTAGGGCGGCGGTGGAGTTTGGCTCATGCCTGTTCAGTTAAGCAGGGGATGGGGTGAGGGTTACATTAGGTAAGCCAATGGGGGTAGGGAGGGTGCAGCCTGCCCTGGAAGTTTAAGAACGTGGAAGGCCAGGCCCCTTTCTACACTGGGCCTGGCTCTCCCTTCTATCAGTACCCTGTCCAATATTAATAGTATTAACTGTATGTTCTAATAATAATTTCATATTGAAATATGTGAATCAGATGATGAGTTAATGTGTGCCTTATATAAGATCTAATTGCATTTTTAGCATAAAACTGATATAATCAATCTCATGTATCACCCGAGAGACATTTGGTGTGGGTATTCCACTGATCTCTTCTGTACTGTACAATACACAGATGGAAAGTACTAATTTGGTCACTGTTATAGTCTTGTCTTTCTTTTTACCCCGAAACATCTACCAGTCTCATTGAATAAATGGTCTGGGGACATTTTCCAAGTAAGAGTGGGGCTACCATTTCCTCTTCTACTTAATGTTTGCAACGGTGAAGGTTTGAAGGGAATCCCGCCACGAAGATCTACTGCACCCCTAAAAATTACATTTATTCTAAAACTGTTCAATAAAGGGAGTGCAAGGCGAGCACATTTTTCCTTGATATTTTTATTATTGCTGCATCAAAAAATATTTAACCATTTTTTTTTTCATTGTTTTTTTTTAAAGAAGTATTCATATTTCTATGATGATTTTTGGAATATTTACAATTTTACTTATTCTTAAACATTGTTCCTATTATTATTATTATTATTTGCATTTGACTTGCCAGTAGAAAGTTGTCTTGTGTTACCCTCAATAAGACGGGCTTTACATTTTTTAAACATGCAGTAATGTTATGCCATGCTGCAGTGGCAACCTGCTTTACTCTATTGGTATAACCTACTGCGAATTGTCTTGAGGAACCTTTGTTGCCAGGTGTCTGGTATTGAACCAAACAGCCTGGTATTTGGTTACTCGGTTCGGCAATAAATTAGAGATAATACCGGACGTATATGTGTCCGGTATTACCTCTCCGGACTCAGTAACCAATCGTGGATTTCCCCTGAGCAGGGAGAGAGCAGGGCTGCTGCTACTAGGGCGCTGAGTAGCTTCCTCCATTCTGAGTGGCTGCTGCTGTGTAATGCAGCCAATCAGGAAGAAGTGGCAGGAGCCTGCAGGTGGGGCCAAAGAGCAGAGGAAAAGCATGGAGCAGAGAGAGAGGTGAGGCTGTGTCCTGTGTGTCTTAAATGAGTTGTGTGTCCTGCTTGTGTCGTGTGTGTGTGTGTGTGTGTGTGTGTGTTTTCTCTGGATGTCCTGTGGGGGTGATAATAACAGGAAGGAGGGGTGAGAGGATGAAGGGAGGGGGTGAGAGGATGAAGGGAGGGGGTTGAGAGAATGAAGGGAGGGTGATGGGAGAGGATGAAGGGAAAGGGGGTGAGATAGGATGAAAGAAAATGGGTGAGAGAGGATGAAGGGAGGAGGGGGTGAGTGAGGATGAAGGGGGGGGGGTGAGAGGATGATGGGGGGGGGGTGAGAGAGTATGAAGGAAGGGGGGTGTGCAAGGATGAAGGGAGGGGTGAGCAAGGATGAAGGGAAGGGGTGATGAGAGAGGATAAAGGGAGAGGGGATGAGACAGGATGAAGGAGAGGGGCAATGAGAGAGGATAAAGGGAGGGGGGATGAGAGAGAGGATAAAGGGAGGGAGGATGAGAGAGGATTAAGGGAGGGAGGATGAGAGGATGAAGGGGAGTGAGAGGATGAAGGGGGTGACAGGATGAAGGGAGGGGGGATGAGAGAGGACGAGGGAGTGGAAGGGTGAGAGGATAAGGGGAGAGAGGAACAAGAGGGGTGCAACAATCTTGGAATGTGTGGGAGGAGCAGTAAGATCAGTATTGCTCGCCATGTACAGTATGACTGCAGGTCAGTTATTTATAAATGATCTGACCATTACGTCATTTGTTCTAAATTTCACTCCAAGCATGCACCAATTTGCACTATTTCCTATTCTATTTTCTAAAAAAATCCTTGGAAGGGCACTCACTCCCAAGACTCCTCCATGGATTTTTTACGAAACAGAATATACATTGGTGCCAATTGGTAAAAATACATAACAGTCAGGTCATTAATAAATAACATTCTCCCTCCCCAATAATTCTCGAGAGCATTGCACCTTTCACCATTTTGTTCAGTATTTTTGGACAAGCCACCTGGCAACCTTGACAGTACAGTATGTACACTCTTGAGTGTCTTGTGTATTTGTTTTAAAAAGGTAAGTGAGGCATACAGGATCATACTGTATGTTTTGTTATCATTTCTTCTTTTCTTTTTAAAAATCTGCTAAAGACATTTATGTAATTGGCCGTGATCCCACCAGCTCTAGCAAAAATAGTCAGAAATAAGAGAAAAAAGCAAATTAGCACCGTAACAGTATAATGAGCAGGGATATTTTACATGCTTACGCAGCAGTCGCTTCCAGCAATGTGTATTGCAGAACAAAGAGAATGATAGATGAGGACTTTTCATTAAAAAATTATTTTCCATGGAGGAATGCTGGTGGCATCATCGTGCCATAACTTTTAACATAACACACAAATATCAATTTCTTCTTGGCTGCCAAGGGAATTTAATCTTACTGAACATCATGTCCAATAAATATGATGGCCTACACAATCTTCACAGTCACTGACAAAAGAACATCACCCTTAACATCAGTGCTACTTTTTATAATTAAGAATGGATATTTGCAGAATGTATTTTTATCATTAATACAAACCCTTACAACTTGTGAGTTTTTTTCACATATAATTGCTCTATCTATACGCTGCATTATTTGATAATGCTGCAGTTGTATATTATATATAATAGTTCCTTAGGGAGGAGGCGTAGACAGATAATAGAAGCGCAATTTTTTAACTGGAAGATCCCAGTTTGAAAACGAGTATTAGCCAGGGTTAAAGGCCTAACTGCACTCAAGGTCTTATTAATAACGAAAAATGTTTACATAAAAGGTTTAATGTTTTAATAACATTTTGGTACAGAATTTGTAATGCCGCATAAGAAACCAGCCCCGGCTTATTATTCCTCACGTGGTCACGACCACCCCCCAGTGTTGTGAAATGAAGATGGCTCCAACTCCATTCTGATCACGTTCAATATTCTGGTAGAAGAGTGAACATGATCTACCCTTTACAAATGAGCAAAAGTGGTGAACCTATAACAGAAAAAGGACACCTAGTGCCATACCGGGTACATCATAAGGACAGCGAAAAGGTTAATAATTTAATTAATTGTGTTTATATGTCTTTTAAATGTCTAAATCAGGCTACCAAGAATGTTTAAATTGTAAACATGTATTTTTTTAACAAAAATTATTTGTGTCATTCAATGAAGAAGGGATCGTAGTGAGGTGTAAATTTAAACAACAGACGACAGAGAAGCCCAATGCTACATCCAATATGACAGAAATACACAGTAAAATACTTATATATTCTCTTGAAAAAGGGTCATTTAGTTTAACCCTTTGGCCAAAGCATTGTAAGCTTGCGAGCCACGTCAAGGCAGACACCTGTTCGCAAGACCTAACACTACCAGATAAAATACTAATATATCTCTATTAGGATTGAATATTAGTATTTTATCTGGTAGTGTTAGGACTTGCGAACAGGTGTCTGCCTTGACGTGGCTCGCAAGCTTACAACGCTTTGGCCAAAGGGTTAAACTAAATGACCCTATTTCAAGAGAATATATAAGTATTTTACTGTGTATTTCTGTCATGTTGGATGTAGCATTGGGCTTCTCTGTCGTCTGTTGTATAAATATGCCACGCTCAATAGCACTCCATTTTGACACATATACATATATATATATTTTGTGGGGGCTGAGGGGTTTCCAAAAAGAGCTTGCTGGGGTTCTGTGTTTTGTTAACCCTTTCTCAGCTGTTCCAGCTGGTGGAGGTTAGTGTCTCCTCCTTCCCAGGTTTTAAGCCCGCCCCTCCCCACTTCCCTAGTTTGCAAGTTCCTCATTCTGCTGGATATAGACCCACTGTGGTCTTTCTCCCTCCTAATAGAGGTAAATGAGAATTTTAATCCTAATAGAGGTATATTAGTATTTTATCTGGTAGTGTTAGGACTTGCGAACAGGGCCTGCCTTGTCATGGCTCGCAAGCTTACAACGCTTTGGCCAAAGGGTTAAGCTAAATGACTCTTTTTCAAGAGAATATATAACTATTTTACTGTGTATTTTTGTCATGTTGGATGTAGCATTGGGCTTCTTTTTCATCTGTTGTATACATATGCCACGCTCAATAGCACTCCATTTTGACACATATACATATATATATATATTTTGTGGGGGCTCTTTAGTAGAGATCTTTGTCTTACATTACATTTGATGCAACAACAATCAGAACATCACAGAACCCCAGCAAGCTCATTTTAGGAACCTGTAAGCCCCCACAAAATATATATGTATATAAAAGTGTCAAAAAGGAGAGCTATTGAGTGTGGCAAACAAGCAACAGAGAAGCCCAATGCTACATTCAATATGACAAAAATACACAGTGAAATACTTATACATTGTAAGCCTGTGAGCCACGACAAGGCAGACCCTGTTCACAGGTCCTAACACTACCAGATAAAATACTAATACAGTACACATCTATTAGGATTAAAATTCTCATTTACCTCTATTATGAGGGAGAAAGACCAATATTGGATCTATATCTAGTAAAATGAAAGGAACCTGCTGACTTGGGAAGTGGGGAGGGGTGGGATTAAAACCCTGGGAAGGAAGGGCCACTAACCTCCAACAGCTGAGACAGCTGAAAATAAGTTAACAAACAACACACAGAACCTGACCAGTGCCGGGGGTTGCGGGTAGTTGGAGGGGCGACCCGGTCGCCGGAGCTCCTCGGTGGGATTAGGATTAGCCACGCATGCGCATTGCTACACCTCGTGCATGCACAGCAGCCCTTGCAAGCGGCAGCCATTACACCCATCGCTCCACAGGGGAACTACAACTCCCATGGGAGTAGAGACACATGTTGCCAGGCAGCCAATATCGTTAGGAGAATCTCGGCAGTAGGAGATTGATACATTTGGCGAGCTCAGACCTCGCGCGTCAGTTGGAAGAGGGACCTCAACGGAGCAGGTAGTGTCCAGGGAGCAGTGCTCCCCTGGACTATGCCAGATCTACCCCTTAGGTCCCAGATAGACCCCGAATCACACCAGATTGTGGCTGCTATAGGGAAAGCCCATAGCTAGGGACATTTCCACAGTAGCTGCTTATAATCAGGGTATAGCACCGGTGAGACACCACGCGGTGATTGAGGCCTGTGGTCTGGGACCAGACCACCTACATACATAGACTCTTAAAGGTGAGACCCTCCTACCAGAGTTCACCCAACGCAGAGGCAGATGCCATCGCGGACGACGACGTCGCTGGATAAGCGGATCCCATTTGTAAATCTGCAGTACCTGGGTGCTGGAGCCCCGGGCAGGTACCTCAACCAGTTCCCCAACATTCCATGGGATAGTGCTATCTCCTACACTTTTGGATGTGCCCTGACATTGGAGGAAAAGGACATCAGTGTATTGGGGTCAAGCACCCTATGTACTTTGAGGGACACTTCACAGGTGTATTGGGGTTGCATGCAAGGGACTATATAATGTGGGGTACATGTTATTACCTTGAGTTCAGTAAAACCAGTTGTCATAAACCCTGTGTGTGGTTATTATTGGTATTATCCTGTGAAAGGCTTATCCCACCATGCTGTGATCCCTTGCAGGTGGAGGTGCTGCACTGACAAATGAGATAACACCCAAGGCTCCCACTGGCAGAGGCTCAGGCCTCCTGGTTGCAAAACAGGTAATAGCAGTACAGATAGTTCCGTTCCAGGTACGAGTGAAAGAGGGCTACATTTGGACGCACAGCTGAGATTGCAGACCTGGGGTGCCCAATCTAAATTTAAGACAGTCAGAACCAAAAAGGGAGCGTGTCCTTACCATCCCGCCACAGTGTTCACAAATGGGCCCACAACGCCAAGCATCCCCCAGCGACGTGGTCGCCATCAGCCAGGTTCCGGTATCCCTACCTATCCTGACCTGCGCGACACTCGGAGACAGAGACCGGGGTTCAGTAAAGCCAACATCATAGATGTAAAATGGGATGCATCCAATCTGTGGAGTACAGTGCTAGTTGACTGCCATGGTGATGTCCCAACGGACAATGCGCCACAATTTGTACCGCTCACTGAAGCTCCCCCCAGGGGGAAGTCCACTCATATACCCCAAATGCAGCGCAGAGACCCTTAGGGTCTTCCCCGGCGGGGCAGGTCAGGTGATGTCAGGTGTTCCCACCTGTCTCTCCACCAGCGAGCCCTAGCCGGAGCCAAGCTGACAAGGCCTGAACCAAGTCACCACAGTAACAGCAGTACAGATAGGACCCAGTTGCTCATAGGAGTCCAGCAGCAACTGACTGAAAATATAGGTCAGCTGGCCCCGGTGCAACCTTACCGCAAGTTGAAGGCCTTCTCTGGGCTATGGCCCACCTCACAGGTGGAAGAGGCTTTGAAGTGCACAGACGCGGTTAAGAAGCAAAGAATTGTGGAATGTCTACGGCCACCAGCCGCCAACCTTTTATAACTGTACCATAATTGCCATGAAGAGGCTGAAGCTAAAGACCTGGTCCAGGCCCTAACCAAGGCCTATGGCCGGAAGTATGACCTAATTGCATGTTGGCCCAGTTCCATGCCCTCAAACAGAAGGAGGGGGAAGACTTATCCGACTTCCTACATCGACTGCAGATGATGCTGTGGACCCTGACCAACAAGAAGGTCATTCGGCAGACCGACCTAGATGATTATAGAACCAGACAATTCTTGCGAGGAGCGTCACTCACACACCCCCTTGTGGCACGATCTCTAACACGAATCCTCCCAACTTTGAAGCAACCACCCGAGGGCCACCAGTTACCCACGGGGAACACCTGGAGGCCCACGGAAACTTGTGGGGACCACCCAAGGGCCCTTGGACAGCCGCAGGGACCACCTGAGACCCCTCAAACCCCCCAGGGCCCACAAACAACCGCAGGGGCCACTTGAGAACCCCCAGACACCAGTGGGGACACCTGCCTGGGGACACCCACCAGCCTGGGGCACCTGGAGACACCCTCCAGCCTGGGGACACCCGCCAACCTCTGGGATCAATCCTATGTTAAAATAAAAAAAATTATGGTTTTATGTGGAGGTACAGGGGTTGGGTGGGTTGTGTATTGTCGGTTATTACATTTTGTAATCTTTTTTGTGGGTAGCGGGGGTGGGTGAAGGAGGTATTTAGCCCTTGGTGAGTATTGGAAGGGTTTAACCCCTTCATTGTTTAGCGATTAGCCGCTAAGGTAATGAAGTTTACTGTAAGTGCATTTTTATTGCATGTGATACATGCCTGGGGTCTCTGATGCTGATATTAATGGGTATCAGCTCTGGAGACCCCCAACATCAATTCAATGTTTTTTTTTTTTTTCAAAGTCCCGTCTCACCGCTTCTAAGCAAGTTTACAATACCTTCACGGGAGGAACATTTTCCTGGCGTGATGATTTTGACAGAGACTCACCATTCTAGATCCACGATAGGTGGCGATAACCTAATCGCTGCTTCTAGAATTGCACAAGTTTATGAACCTGCCGAAAATCGGCAATAAGTGGCTTATCACCGCTCACTCTGCGATTTTTTTTTTTTTTTTTTTTCAACTTTCATTTTTTTTTATTTGTGGATATCAGGTATACAGAAACACACCTCCCATAGGCGTACATTACAGATAGTCCACTTTTAACAACCGTCAACAATGACAGCATCAGACGAACGACATAAAGGGAAGCAGGACAAGACATACTGGACTCACTGGGCTGGTGGGAGGGCACAGAGGGTAGGAGGGGGAGGGGGGGGGAGTGCTCTTGCCGGATTCTGGAGAAGGGTTCCTGCGATCCGATGCGACTGCTTCATGGCACTGCTGACCTTACTGCCTACTGTAACTGCTGGATGGCACTACCTAGTGTAACCCTACGTCAATGTCCTGTCTGTCCCATCCAAGGAGAACGCATTTTTGATTATTAATGCAAAATTGTAGCGGCGTCCACCCCTGGAAAGTTGGGTTGGTCTAGCCACGGGCTCCAGACTTTTAGAAATTTGGTGCCAGAGTCGTTGACCCAACTCGTCAACTGTTCCATCTGGCACACTTGCCACATTCGGTTCCTAATTTTGGGGATAGTTGGAATCTCATTCTGCTTCCACAGTGCTGCAATCTCACACCGGGTGGCGGTCGCGAAGTGCGTGACCAGTTTGTGTGTCATTCTAGACATTTCCTGAGGCCGCCTGCCCACCAGGAACAGCCACGGGTCCAGGGGGATCTCTAATTCGAGAATCCCTTGCAGCCAGTCTCGAATTGCTTCCCAAATCGGGGCCACTCTTGGGCAAGACCACAGCATGTGTTTAATGTCAGCCACTTCCCCGCACTGTTTTGGGCAGAGCGGCGAATAACCTCTGACAAATTTAGCTAATTTCACTGGGGTATGGTACCACCGCATTAGGACCTTATATGCGTTCTCCTTCAACGTGACACATATTGAGCTCTTTGCGGCAGCTTGCAATATGTGGTCCCATTCTTCGTCCTCTAAACTATCCCCTAGATCTGTCTCCCATTGTCGCATGTATCGCAGTCGGGGGCGGTCTATATGAGCCGGACAGACTACCTCCCTGTACATCCGAGATGTCAGTCCCCGTGTGTCCGTTGGTCTGGAACACAGCTGTTCGAAATTAGTTCGTGCAGGACGAACAGGAAATTTGTTATAAAATGCCCTGACCTGGAGGAATCTAAATAATTCTGAATTTGGGAAATTTGATACCTCTTTAAGCCAATCGAACGTCTTGATAGATCCCTTACCCCCCAGGTCCTTTAATCGGTTGTACCCTGCCTGCGTCCACTTTACAAATTTATCGCTCAACAGCCCCGGAGCAAAATCCGGATTGCCCCATAGGGGGGTCATTAATGTGTGGGGGGTGGTTAAGTTAGCTTTAAATTTAGATGTCTCCCAGACCGCTAAGGAGTTCGCCACTGCGCAGAGCGGCGTTCCAATGCCTTTTTTGCATCGTTTTGGTAGCCAGATCAAGTTATGAAGTGCAACTGGCGCACAACATTCTCCCTCCAATTCTGTCCATCTTCTAATTGTGGGGTCCGCATGCCACAAAATGATTTGGGTCAATTGTGCCGCTTTATAGTACGCCATCAAGCAAGGTACCGATAATCCTCCTTTTGTCACTGGTTTTGTCAGTAGACTTTTTGCAATTCGTGGGCGTTTTTTATTCCAAATGAATTGTATGATGTGAGTTTGAAGGGCTTGGATCTCTGATTTAATTACCGGGATTGGTAGGGTTTGAAACAGATTTAATAGCTTGTGCAACAGATTCATCTTTACACTGTTAATCCTGCCGAACCAAGATATCCCGTAACCCGCCCAAACCTTGAGATCCTCCTTTAACTTCTTCATCATCTTGGGGAAATTTGCCTTGTACAAGGTATTGTAATCCCTGGTGATATATACCCCTAAATATTTGATTGCGGAGGTTTGCCATTGAAAATTAAAGTTAAGTTCCAATAGTTTTTCAGTTGGTTTTGGCAAGTTGATATTGAGCGCCTCTGACTTAGCCTGGTTAATTTTGAACCCTGAGACCATGCCAAAGGTGCCCAGGATCTCAAAGACATTGGGCAGGGACGTCAACGATTTAGCGATAGTTAGGATCACGTCGTCTGCATATAACGCAGCCTTGTGATGTTGCTCTCCCACTTGGATTCCTGTTATATTGGGGCTTAGTCTGATGTGGGCTGCGAGGGGTTCAATACAGAGGGCGAAAAGTAATGGGGACAGCGGGCAGCCCTGACGGGTCCCACTGCGTATATTGAATAGTTCTGAAGGGAAACCCTGATGTCTTACCCTAGCAGTGGGTCCTGCGTAGAGTGCCATTATTGCCTCTAGAAGGCGGCCCCCGAACCCAAACACTCCAAGCGTCTCTCGTAGGTAGGACCAATCAATACGATCGAATGCCTTTTCGGCGTCCAGGCTCAACACCATCGACGGTATGCTTTTCTTTTCGCCAAATCTATCAGGTCAATTACCCGCCTGGTGTTATCTGCTGCCTGTCTGCCTGTGATAAAGCCTACTTGATCCGGGTGGATCAAGCCCGGAAGGACACTACCCACCCTGTTTGCTAGCAGTTTGGAGAAGATTTTTAGGTCCGAATTGATCAGGGAGATTGGCCGGTAGCTCTTGCAGTCTGCCGGGTCCTTACCGGGTTTGTGGATCACTGAGATAGACGCCTGGAGCATCTGGGCCGGGAAGGGCTCTCCCTCCAGGATCCCATTAAATAATTTCAATAGGTGTGGGGCTAGCGTTTTACAAAAAATTTTATAGTACAAATTGGAGTAGCCATCAGGGCCTGGAGCCTTAGCTGGTTTGAGGGACTTAATTACCTCCATTATCTCTTCCAGGGTGAAATCACCCTGTAGGGCCGCCCTTTCGACCCTGCCCAGGGTCGGGAGCTGTGCCTCAGCTAGAAACCTCTGTAATGTAGCTGATGTTTTTTGGTTGTGGGTGACCTTATCTCCATCGTATAGTGTAGCATAGTATTGTCGAAAAGCTTCCACTAAGGTCACCCCGCTGTGTTTTAATTGCCGCTATCCTGAAATTTGGAAGCTTGTTTCGGAGCTTATTGGCTAGTAAGGTATCTGGCTTGTTGGCTTTTTCATAAAATCTGCGCTTGGACCAGGCCAACTCCCTCTCGGCCTGGGATGATAACACTAGATTAAGGGCTGCCTTAGTATCCATCAATTCTTGCCACGTGTGCTGGTTTTTATCCGCGGAATGCTGTGCAGTGAGGAGTGTTAGTTTCGCCTGCAGCTCTTTTATTTTAATTGTTTTCTCCCGCTTCCGCTTACCAGCTATATTCATAAGAAATCCTCTGAGAGTAGCCTTATGGGCTTCCCAGAGCGTGGCTTGCGATTGTACGCTTCCTATGTTTTCTCTAAAGAAATATTTTATCCGGTCCCGTATCGCCCTTTCGGTAGCGGGGGCCTTGAGAAGAAGCTCGTTGAGCTTCCAGTTTGCTCCGGGTCTGTCTAGCCCTGTCAGTGTGCACCTCAGCTCAATAGGCGCGTGGTCGGACCACGAGATCTCGTGGATCTCTGTATGTCCCACCACTGGAACCACTCTGTTTGATACTAGGAAGTAGTCTATGCGGCTATATCTGTCGTGGGGGTGCGAGTAAAAAGTGTATTCCCTGGCAGCTGGATGTTGTTCCCTCCACATATCCGTCAACTGGCAAGCCTGGAGGCCGTCACGTATCGTTAGTAAGTCCTGTCTGTGGGCCGAGTTAGGTTGGGTGCATCTGTCCATGTCAGGGTCCAGTGTCTGATTTAGATCTCCCGCGAGGAAGATACTGCCTTTGGCCAATTTATGTAGTTTAGCAAAAAAGTGTTCAAAGAAAGCAGGGTCTTGCTCACAAGGAGCATAGACGGACGTTAATGTGATTTGCTGGCCTTGTATAGTGCCCGTCAAGATCAGGAATCTACCCTGTACGTCAGCATGTTGTTTCTCTATGGTAAAGGCGAGCCTATTATGTATAATAATTGCCACCCCTCTTTTTTTGACATCTGCGGATGCAAGATAATATGTTCTATAACTTTTATCAAGGAACTTTGGGTGGTTTAGACGGGAAAAATGCGTTTCTTGTAGGAAGATAATGTCGGCTTTCCGCCGATTATAGTCCCTGAAAGCAATTCTCCGTTTAGTAGGACTATTAAACCCCTTCACGTTATGGGAAATCATTGTGATATCATTACTCATCTGAGCTGTGTGTTGTGGGTGAGCTGTGTAACGGCCGATGTCCCTGGCGGGTTCTTTGTGCCTGCTGGTTCTGTCTCCGGGCATCTGCTCGCATCTTCCCTTCCAGTGTCGACGGAGCTGTATCGGTGGCTGAGGGGAGAGGGGGACTGACACACAAGGGGGGTGGGGAGGGGAACGTATACACACACAAAAAGACAGATATTAGAACAATGGTCACATGACTTAGGTAGCAGTACCGTAGTCCTGTGATCCTAGCCCTTGGGTAAAAGGCGGGGGAGCTCTTCTGCCCTCCCTCTTGGCATCCCTCCCATGCCGCCTCCCCCTCCCAAGGGGCTTCGTCGGTAACCACTAGCCTAATCCTGGCTAGTCCCGACTTGGAGTACATGCGGAGGTCAAGGCAGGTTTATAACCCCCTGCCCCTCTCCGGTTAGCTGACAGAAGCTATAGACAGAACGTGTAACTTCAACTAGAACTTTAACAGTACCCCTCAGTTGCATCTTGCCCCTAGTCTCGGGCACTGGCCCCTGCTTTTCTCCCCTGTTTCCTTTCCATATCTATTAGGGCTTCTTGCCACTCTTCAGCCACCGCCGCTCCCTCATCTCCTTCTTTCATGACCTTCGCTACAGATTTGCGCTACTCCCCTCCTTTTGACATCGTCCTTGCCTAGGGAAGGTCCCCAATGCCCGCTCCCCTTCGCCACCTACCTCCCTTCTTGTTGCTTCATTTCCCCGGCTACTTTTATCCTCTGCCGTCTGTGGGCTCCTCCTCTCTGTGCTCCTTTGCAACCCCCTTCCTTCCTTAACTTACCACTTCCTTCTACCTACTAAACTTTCTGCAATTTCCTTTCTCTCTTTTCTTATTAGCCCTTCTCGCCTACTACCCCTGCTCCTTCGCTCCCTCTGCATTTCTCCCATCCTCTACCTCGCTCTTGTCTTGCTCTGTGTACACTTCCCCCTTCTTTTCTCGCTACATGCTTTCGCCATTCTTGTCTTTATTCTCCGCTGCTAATCACATCCCCCTTCAATCGTATTACTTCCACCGATCCTGCTCCTACCTTTCCCCCCCCCCCCCATCTGATCCGTCTCCTACGCATCTATCAGCCCTTCTTCTGCCACTTACGCCTGGCCCTCGTAGCCCTCACCCATCTCCCTATATTGGTCGGCGCAGTCTGCAGCTGCTCCTTCCCTCCTTGCTGTCCCCATGTCTCCATGCCAGTCTCGCTCCCTATTCATGGGGCTATAGGCGGGCTGTCTCTCCGCATCTGTGCTGCATTCTCCTGACGTCTGCTGCGTCCGTGCGCCTGTGATCGCCGCTCTCGCGTGGCTGTCTCCTCAGGGGCTGTGATGGCATCCATGCGCCGTCACTCTGCATTGGCCTCGTAATTCCGCCCCTCGCAAGATGGCCGCCTCTGATCCCGCCCCTTCCGGTGACGGTGTTCCTCCTCCGCCATCTTGGATTGGGCTGACCCTCGAGGCAGACGCAGCCGAAGCCGCTCCTCCAGCTCGATCCGATTTCCCGCCTGGTGAGGGATTCCAGCCTTCTCCTCAACCGCCTTCTGCGTTTCACGCTGGGGGACCTTCCATCGCTGTTTTAGGCGCCATGACTGGACCACGAGGTGAGTAACAAGTCTTATTGATTTTTTCCTTTTCAGGGTGCCTTGCAACTTTGCTTTTACCCCGGGGGCGGTCCTTACGAGTTTCTCTAGCGCGGGGGGGCCCTGGCATACAGAGTTTTTCAGTGCCAACACTGGGGCTGATGCAGTTTAAACGGGGTAACAGAAAAAAAAACCCTTTTTTATTATAACTTTGCAACTTCGGGGTTTTGATGTAACCTGGTAGGGTGGTAGTGTCCGCCTCACGCGGTCTCTCCTCTGGGTGGGCTTCCCACTGTGGTCCACGCTGGGCCCATCACTGGGGGGTCTGGTTCTGCAGTTGTGGCATCGGGAGCAGGCCCCAGCCCCAGCTTCTGAAGAAATTAATTCCCCTCCTCAGGGGCTTTTAGATGGATAGGGCGGCCATTGCGGATCACCATGAGACCGAAGGGAAAGGTCCAACGGTATCTGACCGCCCTTTCCCGCAGTACTCTGGTGGTGGGCCACAGGTCTCTTCGGCGAGCCAGCGTGATGGGCGAAATGTCCTGAAACACCGCGATTTTAGCCCCTTCAAACTCCATGACAGGCGTATTTCTAGATTTCTGCAGGATCTCTTCCCGGGTGCGGTAATAGTGTAAACGCACTATGATGTCCCTTGCTAGCTCATTGGGTTGGGGTCTAGAACGCAGCGCCCGATGACACCGGTCCATTAGTAATTTATCCTTAGGGGCCTCCGGGCAAACGTGCGCCAACCACCGCTCCACGAACTCCTCGCAGTCCCCTATATCTTCTGGGATCCCGCGGAGACGCACATTATTCCGGCGATCCCTATTCTCCGCGTCCTCCTGCCGGTCGCGGAGTTCATTTATCTGAGACTGCAGATCTGCCGTTACTTTGGAGCTTTTTTGAATGGCCTTAGAGTTCTTGTCGACCCGCACTTCTAGTTCTTGTGTCCGGGTCCCCAGGCCTCCCACTTCTTTAGCTAAGGCTCTTATTTCGGCTTGTAATACGTCTTTTAGGTCCTGATATAGCCTTTCAATGTCGCATCGCCTGACCGGCAGGAGCCCCTGGTCGTCCGGGTTTCCCTCACCCTCCGACTCAGAGCCTGTTCTTGATGCGGGGGCCATTGCTGTCGCTGCCCTGCGGGTTCTCCCTTCGTTAAAATATTCTGGCAGCCCCCGTTTTCCGGGGGTCTTCGTCGACTTCTTCGACATCCTGGGGTCTCCTTGCAGCCTGTGAGGTATTTTCTTTCGAATTTGGTGCGTTTTTTTTGCGTTCTATCTGTTTATTTCTGTTGGAGAGGGGCACAGAGCTATAGGATTATGCATCCATGCTCTCCAACCTCGCGCATGCGCCACCCTGCGATTTTTTTTAACCAAATTTTTGGGGGCGATTCAGTCTCTTATTGCCCACTTATCGTGGCTTATAGAAATGCTGTAGGACTTTTGGGCAATAAGTGCTTGATAAGTGACTTATGAACGCTTAGTGCATAGGCCCCTTAATGTCTCTTGAGCCACCTCCAAAAAAGCTAAAATGTTTTATTCCGGAGACCATGTCTGCTGTAGTTGCGCTGCAGTGGGTCGTGCTTCTGGATTGGATCCCCTGCAGTGTTAATCTTCCAGCACCATGGTCACAGCTTGCCCCCCTGTCGATAGTCTTATTTTGCTACATCTGTATTTATTGTTCTGCTTCTGTTTACAGAAAACATTACTCTACATACAGTATACTCACTGTGTGTAGTATATAAATATTTACTGCGCACATGTATATTCAATCCATGCTGTATGTATAAATTGTTTATAAATGTATAAATTCAAAATGCAATACTCAACACTTTCATGTAGATCATAATTTCATTTCTGTGAGTTTTTTTTACTCGATCAGCAACTGCACTTGGTGTCCATGTCATAAATGTATTTATTGTTTCAGAAGGGCTGTGCTGCGAATGTGCATAAATATCAATAAACATTTCTGATCCTTGACATTAATTTTATTAATGGGAGAATTATTGCTCCTTTGACTTTGTGCCCTCTTACACAGAGATGCTTTTACATGCACTTTTAATTGGTACTTGGTGATTGTAGTAAGTAGTGTATCAATATGTAATCCCTTCATGTTATTATGTGACCTGACTAATAATAATCTCTCTTCTTTCCACAAAGAATTATAAAAAGTAAATACATTCATTTTGAACAGTATACAGAATGTATTATAAGGGTTTGAAACATGATACTATATATATCTGTAATAATAGATAAACATTAATATAAAACATTTACATGTTTTAAAAATCAGCACTGGTAACAGTAACTTCAAATATAATGTAGAATTATAAGTACAATAACGTACACATTTTCATCTCCAGCCTACAGAGTGCAGTATTCTTAATTCAATGTCACATTCTTTTATTTTGAGACTTTCTAAAAGTGTTTGTACTTTTTCTCTGTGACAGATATTATTTATTTAAATTCAGTGGTAGAGCTCTATATACCCTTGTACCATTGTAGTTAAAATTGTGAATCCAGGTCTTGCACAGCTCATAGAGGACATGTTGCTTGAAAAGAAGCTGGGCAAACTGATGCGCCTCCCCTTGGCTGTGCTACTGCAATCGATTTATTTGGATGTTTGCAAGTATATCCATGGTAAAGTCTTCCAATGCTTGCACCCAGGGACAGGAGGATTCTCACTTCCCGTGTGGTGCTGTATTCATCTCTTGTAACCTACTTGGCCTGTAACCTTGTAACCTGTAGCCTAACTTGGGCTATGGCCCAAGGGTTCCTCAGCAGGGGCAATAGAGGTGCAGTCAATGTTCCCGGTTTCGATGCGGAGGTGTCATGGGGACAAACTCGTCAAATACCAGTGGACTGTGGTCGTGCTGTGTTTACCCTGAGTTGGTGGTTCCTTGCCATGTTAGTGCCTCACTGAGCATAGATTTTAATACTTCGATTTCTGCCACAGGTTACAATCTGTAAATGTAACTTCGTTTTTATATGACTGCAAACATTGCATTTTGGCAATACCTTGTGTGACGGTAGGGGTCGCTGACTGACCTAGTGGGGAGAAATCCCAGCTATTTACCCCTAAATCCATGTAACTTGGCCAGCTATGTAAGGTTTATTTCAGCCAAATGTAATTTAATATCAGAGGGAGAACAGGGAATGTATAATGCACCATGTCTATAAGAATGCATTTCAAAGCATGTATTCTGTCTTCCCAGTAACAATCCTTTCCCCAATCAACATTGCTCTTTGATGGGATTTGGGCTAGCTGTGTGTCATGCCAAGTCCTGTCTTTTACATAATTACCTGATGTCTGCATTTATAAATGTGTTAGCAGTTCCTCCCATATTAGATACAGTAGTTGGTATTGTGTGGTGATGGAATTAACATGCAATAAAGAAAATTAGATATTCTACTGTTATTCTTATTTCTAGGGAGAAAGACTAAGTAATTCACTCAGTTGAAGCTCTCCATAGAAATATATCAGAACAAAGGTAGGGGACTAGTTAAATGAATCAGTTATCATGTCTGAGCCCCAGGCACTGGTTTCTCTTGGCTGGCTGCCTTTGTTCAATGGCCACCAAGGGGTGCTGTATATAAGGGGTGCTGCTGGGCAGTACATTAGGTTATCCCTCAGAGGGAGAGGACCATCTGAGTTACCTTCAGAGGGAGAGAGACTCTGGGAGGGAGTTTGGAGATTCTCTCAGTTATCCATCAGAAAGAAGTCCACCACTGGGAAAGAACGTAATATGGAGATACATTTCAGAGGGGCTGCTGTGTGCAGCACTTTGATATCCTGGAGCAGAGAAGAGGACAGGGAAAACCCATTTGAAGTGGGTCTTTGCACCTAGGAAAGGTAGATTTCATCCCCCAGACCCCTGTAAGTGTGTATATTTTTGTATTTTGTATTCTTGTGTGTTTCCGAGGATTTATTCAAATTAACCTCATTTTATTTCACTTACTGTGTTTTGCCCTGTGACTGATCCCTTGGGGAGAAGGAACGGCTCAGTGAGTAACAGCACAGACTGGCACTGTGTTTGAAGCAGGGGAGCCTGGTTCAATTCCCAGTGCTCCTTGTGGCCTTGGGCAAGTCACTTTATCTCCCTGTGCCTCTGGCACCAAAAACAAAGATTGTAAGCTCCAAGGGGCAGGGACCTGTGTCTGCAAAATGTCTATGTAAAGTGTTACGTAAAACTAGCAGCACTATACAATAACATGCTATTATAAATATAAATGGTGTTAAAAATCCTGGTCTACCGTGACACCTTGAAATCACTCAGTCTACAGCTACCACCTGCACTGAGGCTCCAGATCAAGATTAGGAGATACAAAAAAGCACTGGGCCTAAACAGACAGCTAAATTAACACAATTGACCAGGGAGGAGAGAGAAGAGAGAGAGAGAGAAAGAGAGGAGAGAGAAACATTATCACTGTGAATCCCCTGAGTACACCATTAATAGATACTGTATGCATAGGTTTACATAATATTTTGGGAAATTGAGGCCCTAAACTATTAATACTACATAATGCTCTTCATGTCTGAATCTTTCAGTGCTTCACCCAAAAAGGTGTGCACCATCATTGACAAGGCAAAACTATCCCATAGCAAAAAATACCCCTGTGAAAGTACATAGTTTCTGAAGGTACAGTACACATCACAAGGAATTTACACATGAGTAACATGTTTTCTAAAAGTGTAGCAGAGAATCTTTGTTGAAAACAGTCATCTTGATATTTTTTATAATACATTTAAAAGAACTTCAGATTTGTACATCCTTAGCAAGTAAAAACAACCCCATAGCAAAAAAATACTCCCACAAAACAACATCTTCAAAAAGTACACACAAAATGCAATGCTGACGTGGATAATTTGTCTTTTCCCACAACAATAGCTTTCCAGCTTTTAATTGCCAACCAAAGTTGTTGTCTAAAGAGTCAATGGAATTTTCACACTTTTACAATAACATTTTTAAACCATGAATTACCTGTCACTGTGTCAGTGTGCCAGTGTGTCAGTGTGTCACTGTGTCAGTCGTGTTCTAAAGCAAGCCATGCAATATATCAAAAGTTGAATTTTAAATTGGTGTTGGTCCTACAGTATGTGCATATTTGGTTATCAGACCTAGCCAATCTAATTAGTATTCCAGCAACAAGGAATCATTTTTCAAATTGCAATGAATGAAGTACTGTATATGATTTTTGTTTTCTACTTTTAGTCTGGAGAAGCCATAATACACACTACAAAGACTAAATGTTCTCTACTTTTACAAAATACTGTATAATATTTAATACATTTTCTTTTTGCTTAATGTTTTTCATGAAAAATGGGTGGTGGGTCCCGAAGCAGCAGTAGACAGATTTTGACACGCTGCTATTTCCTCATGTACTGATGTGCCAAGTATTATTACTCCAGTTATCGCACACTATCGCGTTACTGCCAGCTAGAGCTTTCATGTATGATTTGGTATACAAATATTTGGCATGGTTTGTGACCCCATGTGAAAGGTTTGCACATATTTTATTTTATTCTTTCAAATATGGGGGTTACACTGAAAATACAGCAGATACTACTAAAGTTCATCAAGACTGATTCCATATTTGTGAGGTACTGTATGTGAAATAGAAATGTTAAAATACATTGCAAGTGTATATCCCACGTGTTTTCTAGCTCAGGATCTCAGGAACAATTTTACTCCCTGACGCCTTTTTACACCTGTGGCTGACAGTCTGAGGGGGAATACTGATATACTGTAGGGAGACAGACACATGAAGTGTTCTGTCAGGAGAAAGCTCTGAAGTAAGGCAGACAGATCATGATTGATCTAGGCACCCTACCCTGAAGGTTGCCCATGGCTGACTGACAGCCATTTAGACTAATAAGGGATAATATAATAAAAAAAAAGTTTATACAAGTTTGTTTAAAGGACTTATATCATCTATTACAGGAACTCTTTTCCTGCAAGTCATACCTAAAGTTATTTCCCAATGTCAACCTTAATGAGCTAAGTGAAAATAGTATGCTAAGGGAAGGCACTAGTTTTGGTTGTACAAAAATGTCATAACTTAGTTTTGTTTTGGGGTTTTGTAAAATTATGAGAATTGTTTTTTTTTTAATCGTATTTTTATATAATTGTTTCGAACTTTGAATTTTTGGCAAAAACTACCAGATCTTTTGAAAAGTTCAATTATTTTTAAATATATTTTAAAAAAATGAAAACGACAGAAACAAACAAACAAATTGAATCTCAGGGTGAGCCTTTTTGACCCAAATTTGTCTAAAATTAAAAAATGCGTTACAAAGTTTACTAAATCAAATCTTAAATCCTCAAACTGCTTGGTTTGGGATTCGAATCAAATGTTGAATCTGCGAGGTTCAAATTTTGAATGAGCAGATGTGTCTATCCTTATGATATGCATTTCCTTTACACTCAATAGCATGTCATTTTCACTAGCGAAGGTTTTCTTTTTGCTGGGGTATTACCGGATACATACTACATTATTTGTTTAGTGCATACTGCATTGATAAGGTTAACAATACATTAAGTGGCAGCAGGGCCACCGACAGGGGTAAGAGAGCGGGCCTCTCCCTCACTGACTGTCCCACGCTGACTTCTGATGCTGGCGCCGGGCCTCTCTGATGTCGGTGTGCGCCGGAAGCAAGTTTGGCTCAGCTGCCGGCATGAGAGAGAGCCCCGGCGCATGCCGGTGTGAAAAGCTTGGCGTCGGTCATTCAGTGAGGGAGGCCAATAGCTGAGGGAGCGGCAATGAGAGAACTGGCAGCCAGGCCCGGCCAGAGGCCTGAGACCATCCCAAGGTAAGTCAGTATTTTATATGTATTTGGAGGGTTATATATATATATATATATATATATGTAGAGGTATCAGTACCGTGTTAGCCGAGCTTCAATAATCAAAAAATAAATAGATGATACCGTTCTGTGGCTAACGAAATGCTTTTATTTGTGCGAGCTTTCGAGATACACTGATCTCTTCTTCCGGCGATGTTACAATGAATGAAGCAAGCAAAAGCTATACTATAAACAGTGTCTATTGGAATGTTATCTGTGCTGATCCTTCCCCCGGTGTGGATGTGTTTTATGGCTGGAGGTGTCAAAAGGTTCCTGAAAGCAAGTGATGAAAGAGTGTGTATGTGTATCAGTGTGAATTAACATGAATGGAGAGCCCACAGTATATACAGTGCTTTACAAAAGGTGTGTGTGGAGTGGGAGCGGATATAAATGGTGTGGGTGGGTGTGGAAATGTGAGAGTTAGTAGCATAACTAAAAATGTGTGTGGATACTATGTGGTCCCTATTGGTGTATAGGGATGGAAAAACAAGGAGTATAAGTATGTGTGAGAGACAGCTGTGTGTGCATACATATGGCACAGTATGTACAGACATGGCCTATAGTGCTCATGGGAAGAGAGTTCACTTGCGTCAGTAATGACTCATAAAATTTCGATCTCTGTTTAGGCCACTGCTAAGTGTGCCGAACAGTTGCATAAATTTGTATTCATGCAACCGTCTCTCTTTCGGTGTTTTACGATTACCTTTGAGTATGGCAACCCTCAGATCGTTCATCTTATGGCCAGAGTCAGAGAAATGTTCGCCAACAGGACTGTCTCTTGTTCCGCCACAGCATCACACGCGGAACAAGAAGTTAGGGCTAAGTGAGTCTAGCCTAGGGGAGATATACCCTTTTCTGGTTTTGTACATAGGGACAGTGCCCTTATCAGCTAGTGTCCGTAGAAATAGTTCATCCCTGCTCATTTGGCTCACACATGGAAGCAGCCTATGCCCAGATGGGGTTCCCTGAAATATAACCGCAAAGCATAGTTGGGTCCAGCCAACCAGAGAGTCCTTACCTTACTGTAACCCAGAAAGCCATGACGTAGAATTAATTCCTGAGATGGGGTAATAGACTAGTATGAGAGGAGAGAGACTTAAGGCCCAGAAGGAGTCCCCAGGGGATGGAGCACTACACACTATTCAGGAAGAACAATTAAGTAACATGGGATGAGTAAAGGCCCAGCACATCCCTAGTGGGCCGAGATGGGGCCAGCTAGGGAAGAGAAAAGAACTGGTACAAAAAGTGTCGAGAGTTAAGGCTGTAAAGATTGTAAACTGTTTGTTGCGACTGATCACTTATCTACGGCAGTAAATAAAGCCCCTGTTTGTATGAATAAAGTTCCTAGTGCCCTTAATTTCATTGTCAACACGTAGACTGCATAAATCGAGCACCTTCACAAGGCAACAAAGACTGAGCACAGCCATGTAAAATAGATGCTCCTTAGGAGCCAGGCAAGGAGGGTTACAATTGTATTCATTTTATTTAATATTTTCAAAATTCAACATAAATCAAAAAAATCATAGAGTGCACAAATCAGTGAAAAATCATCTGTATGCTTGAATCATTGCCTAAGGCTGAGATTATACAGAAAAACACCCGCGGTGTCGCCCGTAGCAGCACAAAAACACATTTTGAAAACGCATCAACTGTCTCCCGCTTTGCAGTAGCAAGCGGGGAGACAGTTGAATTTGGTGTAGCCACTTATCACGTATGTATGCAACTTGTTTTTTGCGCCGTGCGATGTCACTACGAGCGACACCACAGACGGTTTTCTGTATAATCTCAGCCTAAGTACAGTTAGATAAAGCTGAAGTGATAGTGACATGAGGAATGCAATATAAACATTGGTCATGTAACCTGGCAATTTGTGTTGCTATTTTTTTCTTCAGCTCTGCAAACCTGGAAGAACAGTTCGTGCACAACGTACTCCAAATTTCATAACCGTATAAGTTAGCGTTAAACTCCTATAGCTAAACATTCTGGGATTTGTTGTACTTACTCTTTTGCTACACAAATCCATGAGTTGTCAATAGAAAAGAGATGACACTTTAGTAGCTTTTTAGATTTAGTCAATTAGTGTTTTATAAATTGCATGGTATCTAATATTTCCAAATATTTACTGTTATTTCCAATAATTGTAATTCTCTTTGAATACCAGTAGATGGCCTTGTTGTGCTAGAAATAAGTGTAAATTATTACATTAAATAGAAAGGACATTCACATGTTTGAACTGCCACACTCAGTTCATATAGAAATAACATGTTCTTACATTTTGTTTTAATTTATGATTTTACATGCTTTCACCAATCACTGTTTATGCTCTTTTTGTGTCTAATTGGGTCTATGTATATATTTCTATACTGTTCTATATCCATGTGTGTGGAGTGTTATATTCATGGATTATAGTTATAATTGCCATTATATAATTACTTTTACGATATGATGGTTTCTTAGTTTACAATTGCCATGTATTCTATATTCATCTCCACACACATTGATATTTGTCCTCTTTGAACTACAAGGTTTTTAATTGATTCCCCGATTATGTATACTATGTAGAAAAATTTAGGTTTACACATACTATATGTACCATATTATTATCAACTTATATTCATGCATATATAACATTAACTTAGATTCTTATTATGTGTAACTAATATGTGTTTATTTCATGTTATACCAACTCAGGGTCTTGCTTCTTAAGCAATAAGGTTTTCATTTTTAATTTGTCAATGTCCTTTGTTGTTTGTGACTAATAAAGTTTGTTTAAAGAAATAAACAGTACCAGCTGACCTCCTCGGCCTGTGGGGATGCACATTGCGTCAGCGCGACTATGCTTGTAGACGCGCAATGATGATGTCATCTCTGAGGGCGCGACAGACAGTTCAGGTGAGTATAAAGAAACAGCTAATGTTAAACTTTGTACACCTTGATAAAGTGCTGTTGCATGAAACGCGTAGGTGCATTCATGTAGTCCATTTTTATTGTTTATTAGCCTGCAATAAATCTGATCAATTGATTTACTTTTGGAGATTCTTTCCAAAAAGGACCAGAGGAGCGACTCTTGCAGCCATGAAAATAGAAAACATTACATAGTACAGCAATGTTTAAATAAGGGGTACAGTGATAGTGTAGGGCTCACAAAGGGCTACTCACAGTAAAGCAGCCAAAACTGAGCAGTCATCCAACTTATGGGGTGGATGATCCCTGTGATAGGTGCAGCAACTGTCCGCAGACAATCTCCAAAGAAAGAAAAGACCATATAGTGTAGATTGTAAAATATAATGACAAGGCAAAATGAAAATGGAGGCTTACACTTAGGTAGGAATAATACAGCGTGGTTGGCAACAGATACCAGGTACACAGGGGTCGCGATCTCTCCGTGTATCTTGTGGATCTCCACTGCCTCTATCCACTTCCGCACCTCTACCGGGGTTCGCGTCACTTCCGGCACGTCATGGAACTCCGGCGTTGGCTGGTACGTCACTTCTGGCACGTCGTGGAACTCCGGCACTGGCTGGATGATGCGGTCTCGATCTTTTCATCAGAACACTGGCTGGCAGGACACTCTACGCGATTCGTCGTTAACACATGACCTCAATCGCCGTTTACCATTTTATAAGTGTTATGATTATAATGTGCTATGAGTAGTAGTATTCAGTTAGGAAATTTTGTATTTTTCTTGTATTTTTCTCATTATATTTTTTTCATAAATTAGGAAACCTATTTTTAAATGTAAAATTGTTTTATTTTATTGTATATGTATAACTGTTGAATCTGTCACTGAATGATATACTAGACTTAGAGAAATTATTCAGATGATACTATGTTTTCAAATGTCCTATACCCCTTTAATTAGAGGGAGGTATTTAGTTAAAGAGTTTTAGACTGCCCCTGGTAGTCATTGGCAACGCCGCAAAGAGCCAATCATATGATTATTAAGTGCAGGGGCAGTGGGTACATAAACTCTAGAGATGAAGCCAATCATCACTCCTGATGAAGTCGTGTGTTAACAACGAAACGCGTGGAGTGTCCTGTCAGCCAGTCCTCTGAGGAAAAAATCGAGACCGCATCATCACTAACTAGCGCCGGAGTTCCATGACGCGCCGGAAGTGACGTACCAGCAAACGCCGGAGTTCCATGACGCGCCAGAAGTGACACGAACCCTGGTAGAGGTGCGGAAGTGGATAGAGGCAGCGGAGATCCACAAGATACACGGAGAGATCGCGACCCCTGTGTACCTGGTATCTGTTGCCAACCACGCTGTATTATTCCTACCTAAGTGTAAGCCTCCATTTTTATTTTGCCTTGTCATTATATTTTACAATCTACACTATGTGGTCTTTTCTTTCTTTGGAGATTGTCTACGGGCAGTTGCTGCATCTATCACAGGGATCATCCACCCCATAATTTGGGTGACTGCTCAGTTTTGGCTGCTTTACTGTGAGTAGCCCTTTGTGAGCCCTACACTATCACTGTACCCCTTATTTAAACATTGCTGTACTATGTAATGTTTTCTATTTCATGGCTGCAAGAGTCGCTCCTCTGGTCTTTTTTGGAAAGAATTGAACTTGCAAGACTTCTGAAACGGTCTCTCACCAAGGGTTGAGTGTGCTTGCTAAACCCCTTTATTGATTTGCACCTTATAGATCACTATAGATTGTCACTTACATTGTGTTATTTATGCACTGTCACTCATGTGAGTTTATTTGCACTTAATTATATGTATTAAGCTCTGGGTTTTTGTTAGAGCACTTTTGAGCACTTTTTTCTTTCGTTACTTTTGGAGAATGCCTGGATATTTTTTCCTTCTGAAATTAGAGGTTGGATTCCCTTGGCTGTGCTCTATCGACACCTGCTGCTCTCTGGATCATTCACCTGGATGGACTGCACGCCACAGATATCTGGATTGTCCCTGGGAGTATACAGGTAAAGGGCCACTGTGCCTTATTATATTTCCTGTATACACTGGACATTAATACATGTATTCATACTGGTTGGGTGTTCATTAATGTGTTAATTGGTGTGGTTGTCACGTGGACACCACAAGTCACATATCTCCCCAGTTTCATTGAAGAAATACTTTGTGGACACTCCATTTTTATCTGGAAATTATGCTGCATATATTGTTCAAATGGAACTTTGTCTGATTACTGAGCACCACAACTTACTTCATTCTCTCGTTTGACTGAACCACCTGTGCTGAAGCAGAGATATCCTTAAAACGTGGCCTGTTGGGGGTTCTTCAAGACTAGTATTGGGAACCACTGTTCCAGATTGCCTACTTAAGGTGGTGTGACTATCGCTGCTAAGTGAATCTTCTTCTCATCTCTTCCTTCTCTTATTTTCTGTACTCATAACCACATCTGTCAGCAGTTGCAAGATACTGGAAGGGATCTTGTGGCACCAAAAGACATGATTTGGATCATGTCTTGCAACTTCGTAAATGTCATCTTTTATTTCTTCCACGACTCCCGTTAATCCACACCTTTCTAGAAACACTTATAAAAGTTGATGCTCTGCACTTCCAGGTCTGGTGCCCAGATATTCACCCACAGAAAACGTGCGTCTCTCTCTGCTCCCTGGATACGATCGGACCGTTCGAGAGACCGAGAGGCAGTGAGAGTGGAGCTATCCCAAGATTTTATTCATATAATGTTTTAAAGACCTGACACCATGTGAATGTAATTCTTACTGAGTGTCATTTATATAAAGATTGTTTAATTTGTCTGCACTGTCGTCTATTTCTCTGCTTTTCCTGGTGGGTTCATCTGCTATCAGACTACAAGCACTAAGATTTGCCACAGTATTTTGGATAAGCTTCTGAAATTTGGGAATATGAGTCTTGTACAGTACTTTTTGGTTACTTCATTGTGCTCCCCTGTTTTGGACAAACAAACATACTGTTGGCATGTTGACAGGACTATAGTTCCCTCGGTCACCTTAAGAATATGTTTTGGACTAATATTTTTGATTCCCATGTAGGTCACGAACTCATGCATATTAATGTAATACGCAAATCGCAAATACTTTGTATATACTATAATTGTGAAATCAACAAAATAACCATAATTTTAAAACAGTCTCTATTTCTCAGATAAGGAGAACCACTTACTTTAATTGACAATATGTGCTGCATTTATAGCTCCTTCAATTACTCAGCTAATTAGGCACTGAACTATAATCCCTTCAGTTTCAGCACTGTTTAGTAAGTAGCTGTCTGTACCGCTCTCCACAAGAATTGTGATATTAAATTATTCTTCCATCCTCAATACAAATGCACTACTACAAAAGACTTTTGTATCTTTGGGCAGCATAATATTATATTGCTTGTGAAAGTTGATGAATCTATTTTTGCTATCCACTTTGTACACCCCGTTCACATTTGGTGAGGTTGAAAGTCATTATGTACAACATAATTGGAGTATCTTTAGAGATTCATTTAAAAAGTTATAATGTTACAAGAATTATAAACAAAGTTTACAGTACACAACTTTAGCCCTTCATAGAAAAAATTACAGCACATTAACAATGTCTTCATCAGGCAAATTTGTGTACTAATATTAGGGTGAATATAAGGGGCATTAGATTTCTGCTGCTAAGAATACAAGGTGGGGATTTCAGCCCTAGGGGCCTATGCAGGAAACAGCGCTAATGGCCATTCGCCAGCGGTTCAAACTCGGCATGTTTTGGCGTGTTGACCTTGCAGTTGGCAGGAATGGCAGAATCCCTGTGAGAGCAACACGCCAAATTGCCAGTGGCGAGATAGTCTGCCTGGCGATAACCTAGCGAGATCAGCCTGCAGCAGAGAGAGATCCGCCACTCTCTCTGCACAAATATCGGCAATTTTTTTTATTTTTAATACATTTTTATTCATAGTGTAGATGTGCAGGGGGTCTCCGGAGCTGAACCGCATAACCTCATCAATATGAAGCCCCTTCGCCAGCAAAATCCCTCTGTCCTAAGTTGCCAACTAAATACATAGCCAATACATTGCAAATACATTCTGATATCAATTAACCCCTTAATCACCTTATCGGTTAATAACCGCAAAGGTAATTTAGGGGTCAAGCCACCCTGGCCCGATACCCACCCTTCACCCATTCATTTGTGCAGTGGCTTCATCATGCATTATATATATATATATATATATATATATATATATATATATATATATATATATATATATATATATATATATATATATATATATATATAGTGTTCAACAAATAATAATAACCACACGCCCGTGGCGAGTGGATTTAGGCCGCTGGCGAGCCGTGCTGCGGCTCTATTAATTATTTTTAACAAATAAATACTTCCTCTCCCTGATTGGTCTGACGTGGGGAAGAGGGCCGGCTGGCAGCTCTGGGTCAGCCTCTCTCTCCCCCCTCCCCAATCCCTGCATGCTGCCAGGGGCTCTGACTTCCGTCCCCATGGATGCAGCCGGGGGGTGGAAGGTCGCGCGCGCAAGCAAAGTTGGCTGCTGGATCCAGTGCGTCCCCGTCCGGTCACGTTTCCCATCAGGGAGGTTGGTGTGGCTGTGCGGATGTCCCCCGCATGCCCCCATATACACTGAATTTCCCCCAATGTCCCCCGCATGCCCCCACATACATTGAATTTCCCCCGATGTCCCCCGCATGCCCCCACATACACTGAATTTCCCCCGCAGGCCCCCCGATGTCCCCTGCATGCCCCCACATACGCTGAATTTCCCCCGCAGGCCCCACGATGTCACCCGATGTCCCCCGCAGGCCCCCCAATGTCACCCGCAGACCTCGATGTCGCCCGCAGGCCCCAGATACCCACATACATCTGGTGAGTGGGACTCCTGGCTCCATTTCTTGTAGTGTGTGTGTGTGTGTGTGTGTGTGTGTGTGTGTGTGTGTGTGTGTGTGTGTGTGTGTGTGTGTGTGTGTGTGTGTGTGTGTGTGTGTGTGTGAGAGAGTGTGTGTGAGTAAGAGTGTGTGTGAGTGTGTGTGAGTGTGAATGAGCATGTGAGTGCGAGTGTGTGAGAGTGTGTGAGAGTGTGTTAGTGAGAGTGTGTGTGAGTGAGAGAGTGTGAGAGGGTGTGTGTGAGTGACAGTGTGTGTGAGTGAGAATGTGTGTGAGTGAGAGAGTGTGAGAGGGTGTGTGTGTGAGAGGGTGTGTGTGTGTGTGTGTGTGTGTGTGTGAGAGAGGGTGTGTGTGAGTGAGAGGGTGTGTGTGAGTGAGAGTGTGAGGGTGTGTGTGTGTGTGAGTGAGAGTGTGTGTGTGTGATTGTGTGTGTGTCAGTCAGAGTGTGTCAGTCAGAGTGTGTCACCCTCTCTCCCTCTCCCTGTGTCACCCTCTCCATGTCACCCTCACCCTCTCTGTGTCACCCTTTCCCTGTCGCCCTCTCCCTTTCACCCTCACCCTTTCCCTGTCGCCCTCTCCCTCTCTCTGTCGCCCTCTCCCTGTTGCCCTCTCCCTCTCTCCGTCTCTCTGTCGCCCTCCCCCTCTCTCTGTCGCCCTGACCCTCTCTCTGTCGCCCACTCCCTCTCTCTGTCACTCTCTCTCTGTCTTTGTCTCTCATTCTCTGTGTGTGTTCTCTCTCATTCTCTCTCTTTGTCTGTGTCTCTCTGTGTATGTGTGTCTCTCTCTCCCTCTCACCCTCCCTCCCATCCACACTCTGTCTCCCTCACCCACACTCTGTCTCCCTCACCCACACTCTCTGTCTCCCTCACCCACACTCTCTGTCTCCCTCACCCACACTGTCTCCCTCACCCACGCTCTCTCTGTCTCCCTCACCCACGCTCTCTCTGTCTTTCTCACCCACACTGTCTAACTCACCCACACTCTCTCTGTCTCTCTCACCCACACTCTCTCTGTCTCTCTCATCCACACTCTCTCTGTCTCTCTCACCCACGCTCTCTCTGTCTCTCACCCACGCTCTCTCTGTCTCTCTCACCCACACACTCTCTTTCTCTCTCACCCACACTCTCTATGTCTCTCACCCACACTCTCTCTCTGTCTCTCACCCACACTCTCTCTGTCTCTCACACACACTCTCTCTGTCTCTCACCCACACTCTCTCTGTCTCTCACCCACACTCTTTCTGTCTCACACTCTGGATCTGGATATCTTATTTACCCTATATATTTTAACTGTCCTATACTACACCGAAATAACCTATACTGCCTTTTTCCAGATCTGACTCAAGCTTCACACGGAAGACATAGGAATCCCCCTAACCCAGAAGACAGGTAGGGAACACCTCCCCTCCAATGTATAACATTGCGGGAATGAGGGTACCTGGACATTGAGGGACTGCGGATCAGGTAAGGTCCCAGGCGGGATTGCTGCTTTAGATATTGTGAAGCGGGGACGTCCAGACACTGGTTAAGGGGTTCAGGAAACTAGTCAAGGGTTAACAAAAACATGCACAAATAAAAATACCACTTCTCCAAATCAATACATCACCTTGCATATGAAAATCACAATATTATATAGCCACAATAAAAAAAAAATACTATTTCAAAATAAAATAATTCTCATCTTCCAATCAATATCTAACAAATGCCAATCAAAACATTGAATTTACAGTGTATACATGATGCAAAAAATCTGTGCATTATGTACACTATGCCAATCAATGTGAACAATAAACTATTCCAAAAAATATACACATCCATACAAACATGTATATTATTTAAACCAAACAAGTAAACATAAATAAATTACCATTAATCAATCAAATCCCAAAACAATTAAAATACCATCCAAATCAATTACACAATTAACTATTTAAATCCTTCAACAAAACCATTCACAAAATAGTTTCCATCAGAAAAAATATAACTACCAAAAATAATCCACTATAAAAAAAGCCTCACCCTGACCTAAAGTACAGCAAAGAAAACCAAAAATTACATCTATCTAAATAAAAAATTACATTACACACACATTAAAGCATAGCAAAATACATTTTAAATACTGCAAAACAAGCATTTCCAACAAAATCATTTCTTACCCTGTATGTATATATCGATCTAGACATACATACATACATTTATTTATAAAATATTTTACCAGGAAGTAATACATTGACAGTTACCTCTCGTTTTCAAGTATGTCCTGGGCACAAAGTTAAGACAAATAATACATGGTTACAAATACAGTTACATAAATGAACAGGGTATGCATTATATACAAGACATTGCATGCACAGTTAAAGATAATATATATTTTAGCGTATGAAACAGTTACAGACCAGATTAAAATGTGTGACAGCCTTAGATTTGAAAGAACTTAAACTGGTGGTGGATGTGAGAGTCTCTGGTAGGTTGTTCCAGTTTTGGGGTGCACGGTAAGAAAAGGAGGAACGTCCAGGTACTTTGTTGAGCTTTGGGACCATGAACAGTTTTTTGTTAACCCTTAAACATTTCTTTGTATACCCGTGGGCCTGGGGTATTAACCCTGTATATAAAAGAATAAATCATGTATTTATGGGGGGGCACAGGAGGTGGGTGGGTTATGTATTGTTTATTAATTATTGTTATGTTTATTGTGGGTCTGTGTATTGTTTTGAATGTGGGTATTGGGGGTAGGGGGTATTGTCCCCAAGGGAGGGAGGGTAGGCCTCCCGGTGGGTAGGGTTGAGGGTGGTTAGGCCTCACGGGGGTGGGTAGTGGGGGGGCGGGTGGTTAGGCCTCCCCAGTGGTGGGTGAGGGTGGGTTAACCCCTTAATGACAGTTGTGGTTGCAAATGCAGATACTGAGCAGCTCGCATTTGACTGTCTGGCTATCAGTATCTGCATTTGCCTTTCATTGGTCTGCTGGCCAGAGTAGGCGGTGCTCACACAGTTGTAGTTAATTTCATTGATTGTTTTTCATTTGGTGCAGGTGTGTTTTTAGTCACTGGTGGGGGTATATTAAGGGGTCTGGATTATTCACTGGTTGCACTGCCCTGAGGAAGGTCCCACTCTGAGGACCGAAACGTTGGCTGCCGTGTTGTTAATACACTTTATTTACTTCATTATATTGCGGAATGCTGTCTCTTTGTTACCTGGATTTCCCTGGTTACCCTGTATATATATATATATATATATATATATATATATATATATATATATATAATATATATATTGTGGGTAGCGGGGGTGGGTGCAGTGGGTATTAGCCCCAAAGGTGGGTGTTTAGGTCTTGCGGGTGGGTAGCGGGAAGTGTTAACCCATTCAGTACCGCAGTGGTATTAACTGCTACGCTAATGAAGGGGTTATGTCCAGCCGTAAACCCCCCGCAAGCCCTTAACATCCACCAAGGGCCAAATACACCCTTCACCCACCCCCACTCCCCACAATAGGGCTGATACTGGTGGCTAACCCCTTCATTTCCTTAGCAGTTAGCCGCTAAGGTAATGAAGTGGCCTGTAAATGGCTTTTTCCTGCATCGGATGCATGCCGGGTGCTCCGGTGCTGGTATTAATGTGTATCAGCTCGGGAGACCCTCCGCATCAATCCCAGGCAGGAAAAAGGGACACATTTTTTCGCCGTGCTATATTGGCAGATTCACTCATACCCAGCTTCTTGACAGCTTTTTGTGGCGCGGCTATTTGGAGGTAAATTCACCATTCTAGAGCCCCGATCAGCTGCGAGATGCTGATCGGGGCTCCTAGAAAACCCTGAGTTTGAGAAGCTGGCGATGAGCTGCAAAAAAGTGCTTCTCGCCAAGCGATCGGCGGATTTTTTAATCCGCCCAAAAAAAACGGTGAATTAGCAGGCTATCGCCAGGTTCTCGCTACTTCCTGAATAGCTAGAGGCACTTTTGGCGAAAACCTGGCGAGAACTGACTTATCGGAGCTCTCTGCATAGGCCCCCTAATCTCTTAAATAGTGTGCAATTCTTTTGCACTGGTTTTGTCCCAATTTTGCAGCAAGAAGACTTTAATACATAACACTTTAATTTCAAGTCAATGGCAGTTGAATGGACTATTAAGGCACCCGATTACTGTGGGCTGGAGTAATTTGTGACTGAAAATGACAAAAACCCATGAAATACTAAAGCAATATATTTTATAAAATTATTTGTAGGGTTATCCTCTTTAGTGAAGAACTAGAGTCGTTTGGGTATGTAATGATCTTTTCCTGCTTTAATATACGGATATCATTGTTTTTATCCTCGTTTTGTAGGTTCTCTGCTTGTACACCTTCATATAGTAACCAGTGAAACAGAACATTATTATTGTATCATTAAGGTAACAAATGTCTTTTCTATATGACCGTGTTGTATATTCTGCACAAATGCGCAATAATTAGATTCAGTAGGCATAGAGCAGGTATGCTCAATAATTCAATAGAACGCATACGCAGTCCATTCAATAGGCATAGAGCACGCAAGCACAGCAGAGTTCATACAGAACATCCACAGTCTTTAATTATTGCATCTATTTGTTGATTATCTTATAAGTGAAGGTTCACAAGAGAGACAGCCAGGGCATGTTGGTGGAAGATGGATTTTTTTTTTTCATTTTTGTTATTTATGTTATTGTATAAAGTCATATATATATTGTAATAAAACATTCACCGATGTTTCTGTAATTTACTGTAAAAATGTCAATTTTTAAAGACCATCTGGTGTCTTTAGTTTTCTAGCACTAAAGAATGTATGAGAAGATGTATGGGTGTCTAAAAAAAAAAAAATCAATGGACACTTTTCATAGACGGTACTACACATAACATGAATGACTGTAGCAATAGCCTCAGAGTAGTGTACATTGAATTTAGCTTAAATACACATTAACATTACCTATCATTTATTGAAAACTACAGAAGGCACAAAACACCTCTGGCTGCGGCCAGGACATACAATGAAGTGGCGTTGCATTTCACTTATTTCTCTGTGCTCACGAGAACAGGATGTATTGCTACATATGTACATATCACCCGTGTGTTACAGGTGTCAGCCCTGGGTGGTACTCACTACAAAACATGACACACAATTGGAGTTCTGTTTTTATTTTATATTAAGATTTTGCACACAGCTTGTTTTTCTATCTTTCACCTACAGCACATAATACATACCGTATGATCATACTAAAATAATTTTAAGTCAGAACACAATTTAGCTACTATTAAATGTCTAAGAAGCTCCTTGCATTTCAATAATGTTTCTGATTGTACATTATATACAGTATATGGATTCTTCTACCCAACCCCATTTAATGGAAAAACATGTTAGAAAAGCTCTGTAAACAGCATTCAAAGATGCAATTATAATTAGTGATTAAAAAAAATACATTTGTAACAATATTTTTATTTTTATGAAGATCCTTGAAATTCATGTTTTTTAGATACAGATGTAGCCAGACTTGCCTTTCCCCCAAAGCCATGGCAAAAAAAGCAAAATGCTCTCCCTTTCTCTCTCCTCACCTCTCATGCACCCCGTCTCAATCCTCTCATGCACCCCTCCTCTCAATCATCCCCTCCTCATCAACCGCCCTACCTGTGGAGTGGGGAAAAAAGGCTCAGTGGGTCCATCTGGGCGGCAGAGCCCACCCATGTGCGGCTGACACAGGAAGTTGTGGTGAGGCCTGACTTTTGGGAATGGACAGCTGGGGTGGGCCCCCTTTGCCACTGGCCCTGGACAGATGTCCCCACTCTCTCCTCCCCCCCCCCCCCACGCCCCTCCTGTTGGCTGGCCTGGATACAGTTGGTTTTAAAGCTTATCAAATGACCAAGAATGGTCACAAAAAGGTTCCCACTAATTTGCACACAGCCTAAATTACCAAGGGCAGTATTTAAGGGAACTAATTAGTCTCAGCATACATATAATGCAGAAACCAGGAGGAACAGAAATTCAAAAATAATAAAATTTTATTAATTACTAATAACTCTTCTAAGTGAAAAAAAAATATATATATATATATATATATGTATATATACACTAATAAAATGATTTAAAAACCACTGAAGTATGCCTGTTTTATGGATCATTCATATAAATATATGCATGTATATGTCCTTGTTGTAGTGAACGCATAATCTCGTATTCAAATACCCTATAGTCTGTGAAGGTAAGGTGTCACTGATATCAAAATGATGACATCTACAAATATATATGGATAAGGTAAGTATATGCTTGTTCACAACACATATGAGCAAGAACAAACCAGTATAGAGTCTGTAATTGATGACCCCTCACAGTAGGTTAAATGTGGTCAGATGATCTGTAATATACACACAAATACTCCCTATAAATAAAATAGGATGTAAACATACAAATGGAGGTATCATATACATAGTAGTTTCTTCAAAGTGTGTGTCTACCCAAATGTATCCATGAGTTACAGATCATACAACATTATGTTCCCAAACTGTGACCAATAGTAGCGAAGCAGACGCGATTGTAACCATCACATACCATATTTGCACTTTCATTTGTGCAGGCAGTGATATGTTGTTATATGAATGGTCCATTAAACAGGCATACTTCAGTGGTTTTTAAATCATTTTATTAGTGTATATATACATATATATTTTTTCACTTAGAAGAGTTATTAGTAATTAATAAAATTTTATTATTTTTGAATTTCTATTCCTCCTGGTTTCTGCATTATATGTATGCTGGGACTAATTAGTTCCCTTAAATACTGCCCTTGGTAATTTAGGCTGTGTGCAAATTAGTGGGAACCTTTTTGTGATCATTCTTGGTCATTTGATAAACATATTTGTTATTCCCCATGCACCGCCATCTCTTATATATACTATTGAATATTAAGGTTGAGCTGTGATAACTATTTCCTATTCTATTGGTTTTAAAGCTTAGCAAGAATATGCAATGGATTTTTAATTTTAGACATTGTACTGCAGTATTTTTAGCTACTATAGCATCAACTGTACTGGTACCAATACAAGTGACCAAGAACGTACACCAGAAACAGCACTTATGGCAGTATAACAAAAGAGGGGAAAAAAACATATGTAGCGCTACCTGTGGCTCACAGGAGGCCTGAACCTCCGCTGCTAGGAGTCTGGGGTGTACCTTATCTGTCTGGTGACAGCGCCTCCACCAGTGTGGGATCCAAACTATGTTGGATAACCCCGTCACAGGACCCAATGCAATAATACACATACTGATAAAGATAAAAGTTTACTGCATGCATATGAAAATGGAATAACAATACAACACCCACACCAAATAGGCCACGCACGACCGTAATCCCACAGTGCCCTCCAAGGCAGTGTTCATACCCTGATGGGATATTCCCCAAAGTACTGAGGTGACCCATGGCACCCAACCACCCTGGTGTCCACAGGAGTCAACCTGCCCAAAGTTTGTGTGACTGCGCTGCCCACAACCGCATGTTAACGTTGGTGAACTTGTAGGTGCGATACCTGCTGGGTAATCCAGCATCCGGTAGCGCCAACTGAAGATAAAGGGGCCGTCCTGTCCCATCGTCGTTAGCGATGAGTCTGCCTCCACAAGGGGTGGTATCCAGCTGGATGGTCCCACCATGAAGAGTCTCTTATATGTGGGGTGATCTGGTCCCAGACCACCGCATTGCCAGTTCGCCGCCGTATCCTGGCTGTGTCCCTCACACTTGGCACTACAGTGTCCCTATCTAATGGGCCTGTACCTGCAGCAACCACAAGCTTAGGGGATTCGGGGCCTAACTGGAGCCTAAGGGGTTCTCTGGCCTAGTGCAGGGGCCACAGACATCCTGCACACACCCTACCCTTTCCTTGTCCCACCTCCGAATGGCGTGATCTCCTCAGTACGCCAAATCTATCCACTAAGTTGCAGCGGGATCCGGCCACGCGATTAGCTGCTGCAGCCCATGTGTCTAGCAGCCCCAGGGGCTGCTGAGGATTGTAGTTCCCTTGCAGAGTTAAAATTAACATGGTTGCCGCTGTCTGACTCCACTGCGCATGTGCAAACTGTCTGCGCATGCGCACGCATCAGAAACATGGTGGCGCTTGGCAAAGGGCGCCGTCAGGAGCCTCCCGCAACTCGGTCGCCTACCTAAATGCCGCAATGCCTGCAACTACTCCACGCAGCTACCAGCACCCGCTGGATGCACCCATGCCCCTCCGAAGCAGATCGGGAGGTAAGGGGGGCATGGGGAGCCCAGAGGGGAACCTGGCCACACAAATTAATGATTTGTCTGTGTATACAAAAGTTTAAAAACATTATTGTCTCAAAAGGAGATTAAGTAAAGATAATAAAAACACTCCAAAATACGTGGTTAGTATGAGACATTTAATAAAAAACGTTATTTTATTTTTAAGAGTCCTTTATTTAAACTACTACAGGCATACCCCGGTTTAAGGACACTCACTTTAAGTACACTCGCGAGTAAGTACATCTCGCTCAATAGGCAAACGGCAGCTCACGCATGCGCCAGTCAGCACGTCCTGAACAGCAATACCAGCTCCCAATCTGTACCGAAGCTGTGCGCAAGCGGGGAGACTATAGAGCCTGTTAGAAATGCATTATTTACATCAGTTATGCACATTTATGACAATTGCAGTACAGTACATGCATCGATAAGTGGGGAAAAGGTAGTGCTTCACTTTAAGTACATTTTCGCTTTACATACATGCTCCGGTCCCATTGCGTACGTTCATGTGGGGTATGCCTGTATACAGTATGTGCAAGTGCAATTACTTCACTATACGTAGTCCTAGCAAGTCCCTTTGATTCTTCGCATCTTCCTACTTAAAAGCAGTAGTGACATAGCACTAGAAAGGGTCACCCAAACATAACATACTACAGCAGTATAAAGATTCAGATCAATTAAAATGTGGTTGCTGTAAATCATGTATCACACAGGTAACACACAACCACACTTCAGTGTCACATCTGTACCATGAGACCAGAAGTGTACTCACTTACAAAATCCAGGGTGAGAATCTATTAAAGTTTTACTACATTTGCCAGTTGTAATAGACTAAACTCCAAACTACATCTGACTATAAATGTAGTGTGTGCATGTGCATAATGTGCGATTTAATTTTACACAGGTATGTCTTACATTTCCTGGAGCAACAACATTTACAATGTGTGAAGTAACTCATTGTTGTTTGTTATTTACCAGTAACAAAGTTGAGTAAAAACACAAGTAGACAAATGATGGGTTTTAGTAATCCTTTTATTTAAATATTTCCACTGTGATTCTCCTATACTGCAATTCATTAAATGTTTTTAACATATCAGAGGCCAGCAAACATCAAACAAAAGTTGGAAAGGGTTCAACAACTTCCTATGTCAGTTGAACAGAGCGCCAGGGTCAGAATTACAATATACTGGATTGCTAATTTATACATGGTTATGGTGTATAGAAATGAAATGTATAAAAGCCCACGTGACTTTTACATTCAATGAAATCATCTTCTTTATATCCTTCTAACTCAGCTCCTTAACCTTCTGCTCCAGGCTAGACTGGTTAGCTCCACTAAATTCATGTATCTGTAATAAAATGGACAAATAAATTAATATTAAAAAATAAATACACATACTGCATTTAAATGTGAACATACTTTACTACTACAGTATTTGCAAAATGCTGATGACCATATATCATGGCGTATGTGACGTAGGGGCAGCCTGAATAACACATTAAAGGTTAAGCCTGGCAGTACCCCCTACCCGTCAAGATGGATGCTTGAATTACAGGCTAACAGACCATCTTATTGTAGACAAAATATCTGTCTAGTGTGTTTCTGTGTATCCCCGTCAGACTGTTTATTTCCCCATGCATATGTTATGTAAAGTATTCATATATCACAAAGTAATCTAGACCTGCTATCCACAGGTGGGGTGGGTGACGTGCTCGAGACACTGGTGGACCGCGGAGGGGTGTTTACTCAGGTCTGGGGAACATGGACTTAGAGTCTGGGATGAACAATCACTCCGCTTTCAGAGACATCTCTCTCTGCAGGAGGTATCAGGCTGAAGCTGGAAACTGAGGCCTGGGCCCTAGCCCCAACTGACTCTGTTCCAATTGGTCAGTTTGAATTGCCTACTCTCCTTAAGCCCAACTCTGTGGGAAGTGCTAAAGCACTGTCACCTCCCACGGCCCCGATTGTCCCATCACAGGTGAGCCCTCGATCTGTGATTGGCCGAGGAAGCATCCATGCTCTCATTGGTCGACAACGAGTCCTCCATGGTTTCAGATGGAGGCCACGGAAACTATGTAAACACCTGCCGATATCATTTAGCCAGGTTAGATCCAGACACAGTCTGGGAGACAGTTGCTGTGTTACTCCAAGGTTTTTGCCGGGGACACACAGATCCAGAACGAAGCTCGGCTGTATAGAGTCTCTGCGTGTGGAAGGCATCCTGGGTAAGTCTACCGAATTTAAAAGACCATATTTTCATATAGTCCTACTGCACAAAGGGAATATGTGACAGGATACCTGTAAAAACATGTCACGCTTTACTTTTTTTTCTAATAATTTAACAGCCCAACTGTCAATGTAATGATCACTGTAATTTCCTTCTGCTGTAACCCTTTAAACCTACTGCATGAATAACTGACAATTAGATTTAATATATGATCAATTCAACTAAATGAATGGATTATATTGGCTATAATTTAACCAGGAGTCCTTGTTCCAAGAATTACAGTGTGACATGTGACAAGTTGCTAAGAAAAGTCATCTGCATTTAAAAGGTACTTGGAAACAAGTATATATAAAACATAACATAAAAAAAAATAAAACATAACATAAAAAGTTTTTTAAATGTATTTATCCCCAAAAACTTGGGTGGTGGCACTTCTCCGTTGCGTACTATATGTTTTTTTAAATGGCTATTTGCCCATGCAATCCAAACGCAAAAAAAAAAACCCTTACCTTTTCGCAATTTTTATAGAAATGAAATGTTGGCATGCACTTGATATCACAATGGGTAGCGACATCCTGCAAAAACCACAACATATTTAGTTGAATATATATCTATATCTTTAAATCAGTGCATTGGCATTACACCCACATTTAAAGAATTATATTATATCAGATTACATTTAAGTGACAGAGAAAAAGTAAAAAAGAAAATGATTAATAAGAAAAGCTCTGTAAAAAGGTATAAGATGTATGATTTACAGTTCACAGAGCCATAAAAAGATTAGGTGACTTCTCACCAGCAGACCATTGCACTATTTACATTATCCTTAATGGGTAATTCTATAATTACATGAAGTGGCTGGTGGGACCATTATTGTTGGTAATCCCATTGACGAAAATAGGGCGATTGGTCTGAAAACTACCTGTACGGCGGCTGCAGTGTATAAAATGTGTAGCTAACCCATTCAATTCATCATTGAGCAATTGGCAATGAACAATACATCTGTTGACGTGTAGAAAATGGTAGCAATTCATTTCGCATTTTCGAGGCCTTAAAGTATTTAATTTTGGGGCATTTTCAAGATGACTGTTTTCTGTGGTTGCTAAACATACATCTAGCATAACTAATGTGAGAAGCAACTACTGAAACAAACGACCTGCAGTGAGAAAGAGGAAATGGAACTCTGCATGTAATTATCAGGTTGTTAGATGGGACTAAACAAGATTGCAAAACACCACTTTGTAGTATATTCCTTTCGCTGGTGAGCAATTTATAAAAGCCTCAGTAACGAAGAGGGATAGTGATGGATTGATTAATTTAGACATATCAAGCTTGATGGTATGGACATTTCCATAACAGAAAATTTATCCAACACAAACCTATATAAAAAAAAGAATTGCAAGAAAATTGTGACAATGTATATTACTAACATACTGTAATGGCAAAAGTAAAAAAAAGAGTACCCGCAGCACTCATAAGCAGCTATAACACAAATTAATGTTAAACACAAAGCAGTTTAATGAAACAAGAGAATGCATCTAATTAAGCAGAGCATGGTAAACAGGGTATTGTCAGAACCCAACCACCCAAACAAATACTCCCCCAGAGACAGTATACCCAGGAGTACTGGGAAAAGGGACAAAGGACATTTTTCTTCCTGATTTGAAAATAAGCTCCCTAAGTAGGGTGACCAGATGTCCCAATTAAACCAGGACAGTCCCTTTTTAAAGTGAAACTTCTTTAGTGGCACCTATTCTCATGGGGCAAAACTGGAGCGAAGGAGACGAAAATGAAACGGAAGTAACGGAAGTGACGTGACTCCCCCTCCTCCCCCCTCCCCCCCACATGTCTGCTGTGACATGCGGCGGCGGCGATAGCCGCCGGCGCCGCTCCTAACGGCGGCCGCTCCCTCCACCCCCACCCGCTGTGACATGCGGCGGCGATAGCCGCCGGCGCCGCTCCTAACGGCCGCCGTTACCCCCAGACGTGCGCTGCCATGGGTATACCAAGTTGGCTGGCGCAGAGCTTCCGGTACTGTGGGTGTACCAAGATGGCGGAAGCCCCGCAAGTCCTCCGGCTGTGAGAGGAGCCGCTGCTCAGCCTCTCTCCTCCCTCTTCTATACCTACGCTTCCCCTTCCCCGAGTCCCGCTGACTGAGCGCCGCCGGTGCCGGAGGAGGAGAGGAGCCCTGGGATCATGAAGGGGTTATCGCTAACGGCCGCTGCGCTGTCAGCATGTGCCAGCACATGTGCCAGCATGTGACACACACACACACACACACTGACTGACACACATACACACACACTGACTGACACACATACACACACACTGACTCACACACTGACTTACACACATACACTGACTGACACACATACACACACACACACTGACTGACACACATACACACACACACTGACTGACACACACAAACACACACACACACTGACACACACGCACACTGACACAAATACGCACGCACACTGACTGACACACATACGCACGCACACTGACTGACACACATACACACGCACACTGACTGACACACATACACACACTGACCGACACAGAGAGACATTCACACAACACAGAGAGAGAGAGACATACACTGACACACACACACACATTGACTGACACACACACACACACACACATTGACTGACACACACACACACACACACACATTGACTGACACACACTGACACACACACACATTGACTGACACACTGACACACACACACACTGACTGACACACTGACACACACAAACTGACTGACACACTGACACACACACACACTGACTGACACACTGACACACACACACTGACTGACACACAAACACTGACTGACACACATGCACACACTGACTGACACACATGCACACACTGACTGACACACATGCACACACTGACTGACACATGCACACAGTGTCTGACACACATGCACACAGTGACCGACACACATACACACAGTGACCGACACACAAAAAAACAAACACACATACATACTCTCTGACTGACACACATACACACACTGACTGACACATACACTGACTGACACGTGTGCCGACCACGCACGTTATAAGTCAATTTCTGTGACAAAAGTCAAAGAAGTTTCACTTACTATGCGCGTGCACAGCACACACAGCTTTTTTTTTAAGGTCTGTCCCAGTTGCCCGACATTCTTTAAAATGTCCCGGTTTTTGCTGACTATCCTGGGTTTTGAACTTCAGAGAGGGGGGTGGGCAGCAAAGAGCAGAGGATGCAAGCAGGGAGGAGAGTGGAGGCCGGTCTGCAGCTGCAGAGGAGGGTGGGGGCGGGGTTTATGTCAGCAGAGCCTCAGCAGTAAGACCTGAAAGTGAGTCAGGGATAACTTCCCGTGTCTGATGCCAGGGCTCAAGATGGCTTCCCCCCACCCATGCTCCACAGTGGCAGGTAGGGTCCAGAATGCGGACAGAGAAGCACAGAATAGGTAGAGTGAGACACAGAAACAGAATGGGGGGAGAGAGACACAGATAAGGGAGAGAGACACACACACACACAATAGGGAGAGAGAAAGCATGGGGGGGACAGAGACACAGAATAGGGATGGGGGGAAAGAGACCCAGCATGGTGGAGGGAGAGAGGGAGAGAGACACGTACACGCAGCACAGGAAGAGAGACACAGCACGGGGAGAGAGAGACACAGCACGGGGAGAGAGAGACACAGCACGGGGAGAGAGAGAGACACAGCACAGGGAGAGAGAGACACACAGCACGCGGAGAGAGAGACACACAGCACGGGGAGAGAGAGACAGCACGGGGAAAGAGAGACACACAGCATGGGGAGAGAGAGACACAGAATGCGGACAGAGAAGCACAGAATAGGTAGAGTGAGACACAGAAATAGAATGAGGGGAGAGAAAGACAAAAACACAGAAGAGGGAGGGAGAGACAGCAGGGGGGGGGGGGAGAGACAGCATGGGGGGGAGACAGACACAGAATAGGGAGGGAGAGACAGCAGGGGGGCAGGGGAGAGAGACAGCATGGGGGGAGAGAGACACATAATAGGGAAAGAGACACAGATAAGGTAGAGAGAGAGAAACACAAACACACACAATAGGGAGAGAGAAAGCATGGGGGGACAGAGACACAGAATAGGGATGGGGGGAAAGAGACCCAGCATGGTGGAGGGAGAGAGACACGTACACGCAGCACGGGGAGAGAGAGAGAGACACGTACACGCAGCACGTGGAGAGAGAGAGAGACACGTACACGCAGCACGGGGAGAGAGAGACACACAGCACGGGGAGAGAGAGACACACAGCACGGGGAGAGAGAGACACACAGCACGGGGAGAGAGAGACACACAGCACGGGGAGAGAGAGACACACAGCACGGGGAGAGAGAGAGACACACAGCACGGGGAGAGAGAGAGAGAGACACACACACAGCACGGGGAGAGAGAGAGAGACACACAGCACGGGGAGAGAGAGAGAGACACACAGCACGGGGAGAGATAGAGACACACAGCATGGGGAGAGAGAGACACACAGCACGGGGGGAGAGAGAGAGACAGACAGCACAGGGAGAGAGAGAGAGACACACAGCACGGGGAGAGAGAGACACAGCACGGGGAGAGAGACACACAGCATGGGGAGAGAGAGACACACAGCACAAGGAGAGAGACACACAGCACGGGGAGAGAGAGACACACAGCACGGGGAGAGAGAGACACACAGCACGGGGAGAGAGAGAGACAGCACAGGGAGAGAGAGAGACACACAGCACGGGGAGAGAGAGAGACACACAGCACGGGGAGAGAGAGAGACACAGCACGGGGAGAGAGAGAGACACAGCACGGGGAGAGAGAGAGACGCACAGTACTGGGAGAGAGAGAGACACACAGCACGGGGAGAGACACAGAGAATGGGGAGAGGGAGAGACAGAATGATGGGAGAGACACAGAATGATGGGAGAGACACAGAATGGGAGGAGAGAGACAGAGAATGGGGAGAGAGAGGGAGACAGAGAATGGACAGGGAATTGGGGGAGAGAGAGAGAGATAGAAAATTGAAAGAGAACGGAGGGATGGGGGAGAGAGAATGAAGGGATTGGGGGGAGAGAATGGAGGGATTGGGGGGGGGCGAGAATGGGAGAATGGAGGGATGGGGGACAAAGGGGCTGAGAGACAAAGGGGAGTGCTGCAGTTGGTCGTCATTTGTTTTATAAATATTTTTGGAATGTGTCCCGTTTTTACTTTTGTAAATCTGGTCACCCAAACCCTAAGAACACTTATCGGCTGTTTGTAGATCAAAGTTGTAAATTATGGAACTTCAGTACAGACAAAAAAATATATACATAAGAAGGATGAACATTTGAAAATTGTGCTTACGCTAAATCAGACATGCATCCTATTCTTTAAATAACAAAAATAAAGACATGGTATCATATACGGTGTGCCACATTGAGATCATTTACTCTTGGCTTTAAAGGGACGAGGGATGCCAGACTCCTCATGTGTGATGTCACTTTGCATTTAGCACGTGCTTCTACAGTCAAACTTCCCCCCTCCCCATCTCCTTTTTACTTCTCTAATAAGGAGTGTGGGGGATATGAGTGACGAAAACACTGGATTGACAAACACTTCCCCATCCAGAGGCCTGGCCTAAGAAATTCAACTGTATATGTGCAATTGCACATTGCAAAAGCAAAATGTGGTAGTCCACAGTGATAGGATTAGAAATTAGCTAAATAAATAATACTTTTCTAACCTGCGCATCGTCCACGTCCACTTTTAGGAATACAACCTCTTGGTATTTTTCACTCAGGCCCTATGAAAGACAAATACATCAAATTGATTCGGTCTGGCACTTTAATTCGGCGATCTTAACAAAAAACAGTATGCATACCCTGAATAAGTCACATTTTTGAAGGGCTTAGAATGACGTGGAATGTCAAATGGATGTGCAACAAAAATACGGATTAGAAAGATCCACCTCCCTAAACAATGAGCCCTAAACCCAGGAATGCTGATATAAAACACAAATTCTGGATAGAGATTTATATATATCTAATTTCCCAGAATCCCTTGCTGCAGTGGAAGCACTGTATGCTAGGTAATAATGGTAAAAAGCCATGTTGCAGACCTATCTAAGGCTAAAAGAAGAAAAAAGAAGAGATCAATGCTGCAGCCACTCGAGAGGACAGGGACTCACCAGGTAGGTTTAAAAACAGGAATACTTTATTTAAACTACATGAAGGGAACACTAAAGAAAACGAGAATGAGAAGCCTCCTTCCACGCGTTTCGGGCACGGACTGCCCTTTCTCAAGGAGTATAGAGTTAGCAGTGGGAGGGAGCTATTTAAACCTCCCACAGGCTTGTTAGTAGATGTGTTGCACCCGAATTAATTAATGAATAAAAATAAAAATTGCAATGGAGAAAAACAGATACACATAAAGAACATTGAAATAGATATCAATATCAGGATACAAAAATAATATAAAAACATATAGATAGATATACTTTGAAGAAAAATGTAGTTGTAATAAAATGCAAAATATATCCATGTAAAAGTCTTGTTATATCATGGATCAAACAGATTTCAATAAAGTGTACTAACATCTAAATAGTGTAACCCAGAGAGTATTAGTTCATCAAGGGTATACAATTATATCAAAACCATTTAACATTTATATCCAATATAACATTATTATAGGTCTGAAGAATTATTATAATTGAACAAATCTGTCTTAGTCAATGTAAACTAACCTCTTTATAACTTTATATAATGTACATCTATCATAGAGAACTATATATCATATTTGGAAACTACTAGTGCATATAAATAACATAGCAATATAAAAATATAGTATACAGTAATTAAATGTAATGGAACGAAAAAAAAAGGGGGAGGGAAAAAGGGGGGGGGAGAGGAGGGAAAGAGAAAGGGAAGGGGGGTGAAGGAGAAGGAAAACAGAATATTAAAATATAATTAAAGAAAAACGTTAAGATCCCATTCTCTATTGAGACCCTATGGAATGATTGTACCAATAGTGAAAATCCAAAAAGCTTCTCGTTGATATAAAATTTGAGGTTTGATGCGTTCTAAAGCAATACATTTGAAGTTTTTAAGGCTGCCCTGTTGGCAGTCTTTAAAGTGACTGGAAACTGGATGGGTAATATCCATGTTTTTTTTATATGTCTCATGTGTTCTAGCATCCTTATTTTAAATGCTCGACTGGTAAGTCCCACGTATTTTTTATTGCACCCACATGTGATCATACAGATCACATGATCCGTATTGCAATTGATGAAGGAGAGCATTTTGAACTCTGTTATTTTCACTATTGGTAAAGGTATTAGATTTTTGAACGTATTGGCAGATTTACATCTTCCACGTGGGAAGCAACCTAACAGGTTAGGAAACAAAATGTTTTTATTAGCATCATTTTTATTTGTAGAAACCATACTTGGTGAAACCATGTTGCCTAAAGTATGGGCCTTTTTAAATACAAACGTAGGATCCATGGCAGCTATATCGTTCAAAAGTACATCAGTGTTTAGAATTTTCCAATGTTTTCTAATTATGGACTTAATATTGATTGCCTGTGTACTAAATTGAGTAATAAAAAATGGTGGCTCAGATGTGTCTGATTTGGGATCATAACTATTTTTAATTTGCTTAACATGGGAAAAAGTTGAGAGATCTGTATTAATCAATTGATCTCTAGATATAGCTCTTGCTCGAATATAAGCTTGTTGTAAATTGCCAGAGTCATAAACCCTTGTATAGAGTCTTTCTGTGAGCTCTTGAGAGCTAATGTTATAGTCTTCCAGAGTTGAACAATTCCTACGAAGACGCAGGAATTGTCCATATGGCAAATCTTTAATGAGATTAATGAGATTAGGATTATGGCAACTAGACGCATGTAGAAAGGTATTACGAGAGTGTTGTTGCCTATATAACTTAGTATATACTTGCATGTCCAAACCGACAAAGGCACAAGTCCAAGAAAAAAATGTGGTGTTGTATACTCCTTGATAAAGGTTCCCTACGGTCCGAAACGCGTAGGAGTTTTTGTCTCACCCCCTGGGGTTATGTTACATAGTGTTGCTGAATAAATAGAATTTTATTTTTTCAACCACCTGGCTCCCTGGCAGTGCACTGTTTTTGCTCTCTTCTTCTTTCGCTGGACTATTCTCTACAGATTGCACGCCATTTGGATGGACCATGCAGGATATGTGGGGACAGATGGAGTGGGTAAGATTTATTGTATTATTGATTTTGTGATTTTTCATGGAGGAGTACCGTAATTAGCACTGGCATGTCTCCAATGAGGTTACACTAGGGTGCTTATTGGCATCCTTGTTTGTTACCTTCAGGAGACGGGTGTTTTGGTGACTCACATATCACACTTCATCGCTATACCCACTCCTTTATTTACTCTGTCCTCTAGTCCTGATTAATCATTATGGACATTTATGTTTGAAGTTCCACCAGCTCTGGAGCACCCATTTCTCCATATACACCTGTGCTGAAGCAAGGATATCATGAAAAGCTGGCCTGTTTGTGGCCCTTGAGGACTAAATTTGGAGACCCCTGCTCTAGATCAGCGTTTCTCAACCAATGGTGCTAGCAAACCTAGGTGTGCCACGACCCCCTGCCATGGGTGCTGCAAGCCCAGGGAAAGAACTCTGCTGGTTGCTCAGCAGACACATACTGCACTGTCTGGATATGTACTGTAGAGTCTGCGATCAACCTCCCCTCTCTCAGCCTGGCACAGAGGAAAGAAAAGCCTCTACGTCTTCAGGCAGTACAGGATGCTTCTGCAGAGCAGCGGACATATTCGAGGTGTGTGGGAAGGTGGGAGGAAAGAGGGAAGGAGTGAGAGGTGTGTGGGAGGGGGGAGGAGAATGTGATGGCTTTGTTTGGGGGCGGGGTGTGTAATGGCTTTATTGGGAGAGGGGGAAGGTGGTTAGTGCTTTTTGTAGGGTGAGCAGGAAGGTGTGTGATGTGAATGTGGCATTTATGATTAAGAAAGAGTATAAGTGAGGTGTGTAAAAAGGGGGGATAAGTGTGACGTGTGTTGAGCAATAGGGTGAATATGATGTGTGAGGATGAACGTTGCGTTTGCAAGCAGTGGGTGGGCGAGTGTGTTGCGTGTGTGCATGCGTGTAATCCGGGAGGGTATGAGTGAGATATGAAGAGCAAGGGTGCCTGCAGATTTTTAAAAAACCTTCAAGAGTGCCCCAGCTGCAGACATTATGGTACGCAGACACTCTTTTGGTCTCAATTGTAATAGCTTATCCCTCAGTTTACATTTAGTAAATTTTAAGTCCTTTACACTACAAAAGGTAAAGCCCTGTGGAGAAGGAACCTTCTGCTGGACCCAGAGTGCAACAGGGCCAAGCAACACATTCAAAATCAATCTGGCGAGCACATTTGCCATTTTTACAATTATATTTTCTCCAAGGAGAATGCACCTTATAATAGCTATATGGGTAAAATAATTGTCATTGTCATTCAACACTTCATTGTACAGATGCAGCGGCCGTTATTCGAACATATCACGGAGCCGTTTTCGTGTGCGCTGCTGTACTCCAAGTGGCCAATCACGCTGTTGATTTATTTGAATTTCATGGACCCCGATTTCTTTGGGTGCAAATCTTCGCGTTTCCGTGGCAGAAATGAATGAATTATAATGTGTACAGTACAGTACTGTGTCAATTTGCAGGTGTTTAAAAACCAGAACACTAAAATGCCATTTTCTGCACTCGATAAAAATGAGTCAACACGCGGTAATGACGCGCCAGGACGGGTATTCCGAGGTATACAACGCGTGATATGTTCAAATAACGGCCGCTGTATCTGTATTCTAGTCACTAGTGAGAAATATTGCATGTATTTTAAAAACCACAGGCTAGCAGGAATGTTCATGGGGACATGGGTGTAGGCCAAATAACAATGGTTAAGGTATAATGGTACTTAGAGCAATTCATGCAATTTTTTTAATTATTTTTTAACATAGCATTGAAGCAGGGGGTCTTCAGAGCTGAACCCCCTTCATTTCAGATCCGGGTACCCCGTTTCCTGATATGCAGACCTCCAAAGGGGGTGCCGGAATTTCAGCAAAGTTTGAAGCTCCCATGTTACACGGTCCAATAGGAAGCTGAATCTGATGACGTCACAGCTTTCTATTGGTCTGCAGGGCGTGGGAGCTTTGAAACTCTGCCATTAGATGGACCCTGGTAGCCGAGTGGCTAATGGCACCCCCTACAGAGGTAATTATCTCCGGAAGCAGAGTCCCTAGAGCTAAAATGAATGGGGTTCAGATTCAGAGACCCCCTGCTTCAATACTACAGCAAGTAAAAATTTTTTTACACAAATGGGAAAGCAAATGGCCGCTTGGATTGCTGCTTTGTCATGAGAGCATCCCTTTTCTTTTTATTTTTGACCACATACAGAATCAAAAGTTAGATTCCCATTTATGAGACAGCCTTCAAAGTAAATTAAATTGCTCCTACTAAATTCCAGGAATAAATCACATCTTTATAACCCAAGCCTGTCGCTCCTGGTCACTGTCTACAACAATAAATGTTATACTCTGCGCAGATGAGGGTTGACTGTAAATATCACTAGAAGAAGATAGATCACTTACTCAACAAAAAAGCTAAATTCATGAGATGACCGAGTTTTCTTTTCTTAGTTTCGGTTCTTTGAGCACAAATCCTTGGAGTCCAAAATAGCTTTGAGACCTTGTTTAAAATGGCTATACACCTACAAATGCTGGCACGTGCCCCATATTGTCATGCATCTAATCAGTAGTCAAATATCAATCACCAATCTGTATTGTCTACTTACTTCAAAGAAAGGGGCGATCATTTTGCAAGGTCCACACCATGTAGCTGTAAAGTCAACAACAACAAGTTTGCTCCCAGCATCAGCCAATGATTGCTTGAACTCATCCTGGAGAGAACAAAAATAAAATAATGACAAATATTATATTCTTTCTTTCAGGACTTCCAAGCTGCACTTGTTTCAAAAAATCTTTGGAATAAAAAAAAAATGCAGAAAAGCATTGGGGTTTTTTTTTTCCTGCTTAGAACTTATATTATACACATTAGAGATCACAAGACAACAAAAGCCAGGATTCAGTTTGGTAAGCTTCCCAGAACACATGATAATATTTCTTGCTCGCTACAGGAGTGCTATTGGGGTGTGACCGATATGCACAAGCAATACAATACTGTAACCAACTCCCATTTTCTTTCATATTTATATCTTCATGATTATGTAAAACAAAATGGCGGTGGTGGGCACTTGTTTCAAGTAATGGATGGCTTCAAGTTTCATGGTGCAGGATAAGTGGGAATTCAAAAAACGCCAGCACAGTCAATAACATAACAAACAAAAAGTAGTATGTTGTGTGCTCAAGAAAAAGCATTCAGATGTCCTACGCGGACTAATATATTTCTATCAGTAGGGGCTATCTTATTATTTGGAATTGCTCTGTCAAGCTTGTGTTTGAGATATTCTAAACACAAGGTAATATAATCTCGCCTAGTACATTTACATTATCTACTAATAATAAAACTACAAGATGGTTTCCTGCATTGATAGGATTCTTTACATGTGGTCATTGTAGAGTATGCCCTTATTTAAAAGAAAAAAAAAACCCAGATCTTAGAGAACCAAGACAAAATAACTACATTTAAAATCCATTCATTTATTAAGTCAAACTGATTTTGTAATTTATCTCTTTACTTGTGGCTGTGCAAAACAGTATGTGGCATTAACTAGGGTTAAGACAAGAAACCCAATTACTGCACTCAAAGTATAGTATAAATACCATAGTGGTAGGGGTATACAATAACCCACTGGAGGAGTAGTGTATTCCTCGTAGAATCGACACACCAGGGTGAGTATTGTTCTCACAATTAATCAAAAATAATAACATTTTATTTCAATATAACGCAACAACGTTTAAAAATATATACAAAAGGTTAATTAAAATCCCCGGGTAGGCGGTAGAGAAGGGTGTAGTAGTGCTGGGCTATTAACCCATAGTATGCTGACACTGTATATGATAAGCAGTATTACCAAAGTCTAATGGTTCAAATAACAAATTAGAGTCTTAAATAATGTATGGTAATCTGCTAATATACTTCCCTTACAAACACTTGCTACTTAGGTAAATAGCATAGTTATAAATCAGCCGATGTAGCTAAAGTGTTGGTATAGCTCAGCAGAATAGGAACCTCCTAAATAGATCCACACCTGTAACCTAACACTGCTTAGTACATTAATACCTGCTTCCAAAATTGTAGTAGGAAAGAGAAAGAATACCTAGCAGTATATCAGTGTATCAGTTGTAGCAGCCTTCAGACTGCATGTTACACTTGTGTTAACTTATGTCTCTACTATATGCGTTCACCCCCATTGCACCTTAGTTTATCTTTCTAGTTGTCCTGCTACAGCAGGCCTGCACAACTCGTAAAGCGAGAAGGGCCGAATGGCTCCAAGGAAAAAAAAAATTGGGCTGCACGGGTAAAATCATCATCATCCTCATATCTCCCCCAGCACCCTTCATCATCATCCTCATATCTCCCCCAGAACCCCTCACTATCAACCTATGCGATACTCCCCATCTATCTCTCATACCCCCATCTTTTCCCCTCACCCACACACATAATACTCCCCCCACATCAAACACACAATACGCCCCTGCACACCACACATCCCACCCCCCTGCACCTTACATCACTTTCCCCCATTGCACCTCACATCACTTTCCCCTCTTGTACCTCACATCACTCTCCCCCCTTGCACCTCACATCACTTTCCCCCCTTGCACCTCACATCACTCTCCCCTCTTGCACCTCACATCACTCTCCCCTCTTGCACCTCACATCACTCTCCCCTCTTGCACCTCACATCACTCTCCCCCCTTGCACCTCACATCACTCTCCCCCCTTGCACCTCACATCACTCTGGGTGGGTGGGAGTGAGTGGGTGAGTGGGTGGGTGAGTGGGTGACAGTGACTGGGTGGGTGACAGTGAGTGGGTGGGTGGGAGTGAGTGGGTGGGTGACAGTGACTGGGTGACAGTGGGTGGGTTACAGTGACTGGGTGGGAGTGAGTGGGTGACAGTGACTGGGTGGGTGGGAGTGAGTGGGTGGGTGACTGGGTGGGTGGGAGTGTGACAGTGACTGGGTGGGTGACAGTGACTGGGTGGGAGTGAGTGGGTGGGTGGGTGACAGTGACTGGGTGGGTGACAGTGACTGGGTGACAGTGACTGGGTGGGTGGGTGACAGTGACTGGGTGACAGTGAGTAAGTGGGTGGATGAGTGGGTGACAGTGACTGGGTGGGAGTGAGTGGGTGGGTGGGAGTGACTGGGTGGGTGGGAGTGAATGGGTGGGTGGGAGTGACTGGGTGGGTGGGTGACAGTGACTGGGTGGGTGGGTGACAGTGACTGGGTGGGTGGGTGACAGTGACTGGGTGACAGTGACTGGGTGGGTGACAGTGACTGGGTGGGTGACAGTGGGTGGGTGATGGTGACAGTGGGTGGGTGACAGTGACTGGGTGGGTGACAGTGACTGGGTGGGTGACAGTGACTGGGTGGGTGGGTAACAGTGACTGGGTGGGTGACAGTGACAGTGGGTGGGTGACAGTGACTGGGTGTGTGAGTGACTGGGTGGGTGAGAGTGACTGGGTGGGTGGGTGACGGTGACTGGGTGGGTGACAGTGACTGGGTGACAGTGAGTAAGTGGGTGGATGAGTGGGTGGGTGAGTGGGTGACAGTGACTGGGTGGGAGTGGGTGGGTGACTGGGTGGGAGTGAGTGGGTGGGTGGGTGGAGGTGGGTGGGAGTGACTGGGTGGGTGGGTGACAGTGACTGGGTGGGTGGGTGACAGTGACTGGGTGGGAGTGGGTGGGAGTGAGTGATGGGTGGGTGACAGTGACTGGGTGGGTGACAGTGACTGGGTGACAGTGACTGGGTGGGTGACAGTGACTGGGTGGGTGACAGTGACTGGGTGGGTGACAGTGACTGGGTGGGTGACAGTGACTGGGTGTGTGACAGTGACTGGGTGGGTGACAGTGACTGGGTGGGTGACAGTGACTGGGTGGGTGGGTGACAGTGACTGGGTGGGTGGGTGACAGTGACTGGGTGGGTGGGTGACAGTGACTGGGTGGGTGACAGTGACTGGGTGGGAGTGAGTGGGTGGAGGTGGGTGGGAGTGAATGGGTGGGTGGGAGTGACTGGGTGGGTGGGTGACAGTGACTGGGTGACAGTGACTGGGTGGGTGGGTGACAGTGACTGGGTGGGTGACAGTGACTGAGTGGGTGGGTGACAGTGACTGGGTGGGTGACAGTGACTGGGTGGGTGACAGTGACTGGGTGGGTGACAGTGACTGGGTGGGTGACAGTGACTGGGTGGGTGGGTGACAGTGACTGGGTGGGTGACAGTGGGTGGGTGGGTGACGGTGACAGTGGGTGCGTGACAGTGACTGGGTGGGTGACAGTGACTGGGTGGGTGACAGTGACTGGGTGGGTGGGTGACAGTGACTGGGTGGGTGACAGTGACAGTGGGTGGGTGACAGTGGGTGGGTGACAGTGACTGGGTGGGTGACAGTGACTGGGTGGGTGGGTGACAGTGACTGGGTGGGTGACAGTGACTGGGTGGTTGACAGTGACAGGGTGGGTGACAGTGACTGGGTGGGTGACAGTGACTGGGTGACAGTGACTGGGTGGGTGGGTGACAGTGACTGGGTGGGTGACAGTGACTGGGTGGGTGACAGTGACAGGGTGGGTGACAGTGACAGGGTGGGTGACAGTGACTGGGTGACAGTGACTGGGTGGGTGACAGTGACTGGGTGGGTGGGTGACGGTGACTGGGTGGGTGACGGTGACTGGTTGGGTGGGTGACGGTGACTGGGTGGGTGGGTGACGGTGACTGGGTGTGTGAGTGACTGGGTGGGTGAGAGTGACTGGGTGACGGTGACTGGGTGGGTGGGTGACGGTGACTGGGTGGGTGACAGTGACTGGGTGACAGTGAGTAAATGGGTGGATGAGTGGGTGGGTGAGTGGGTGACAGTGACTGGGTGGGAGTGGGTGGGTGACTGGGTGGGAGTGAGTGGGTGGGTGGGTGGAGGTGGGTGGGAGTGACTGGGTGGGTGGGTGACAGTGACTGGGTGGGTGGGTGACAGTGACTGGGTGGGTGGGTGACAGTGACTGGGTGGGAGTGGGTGGGAGTGAGTGACTGGGTGGGTGACAGTGACTGGGTGGGTGACAGTGACTGGGTGACAGTGACTGGGCGGGTGACAGTGACTGGGTGGGTGACAGTGACTGGGTGGGTGACAGTGACTGTGACTGGGTGGGTGACAGTGACTGGGTGGGTGACAGTGACTGGGTGGGTGGGTGACAGTGACTGGGTGGGTGACAGTGACTGGGTGGGTGACAGTGACTGGGTGGGTGGGTGACAGTGACTGGGTGGGTGACAGTGAGTGGGTGGGTGGGTGACAGTGAGTGGGTGGGTGGGTGACAGTGACTGGGTGGGTGACAGTGGGTGGGTGGGTGACGGTGACAGTGGGTGGGTGACAGTGACTGGGTGGGTGACAGTGACTGGGTGGGTGGGTGACAGTGACTGGGTGGGTGACAGTGACAGTGGGTGGGTGACAGTGGGTGGGTGACAGTGACTGGGTGGGTGGGTGACAGTGACTGGGTGGTTGACAGTGACAGGGTGGGTGACAGTGACTGGGTGGGTGACAGTGACTGGGTGACAGTGACTGGGTGGGTGGGTGACAGTGACTGGGTGGGTGACAGTGACTGGGTGGGTGACAGTGACAGGGTGGGTGACAGTGACAGGGTGGGTGACAGTGACTGGGTGACAGTGACTGGGTGGGTGACAGTGACTGGGTGGGTGGGTGACGGTGACTGGGTGGGTGACGGTGACTGGTTGGGTGGGTGACGGTGACTGGGTGGGTGGGTGACGGTGACTGGGTGTGTGAGTGACTGGGTGGGTGAGAGTGACTGGGTGACGGTGACTGGGTGGGTGGGTGACGGTGACTGGGTGGGTGACAGTGACTGGGTGACAGTGAGTAAATGGGTGGATGAGTGGGTGGGTGAGTGGGTGACAGTGACTGGGTGGGAGTGGGTGGGTGACTGGGTGGGAGTGAGTGGGTGGGTGGGTGGAGGTGGGTGGGAGTGACTGGGTGGGTGGGTGACAGTGACTGGGTGGGTGGGTGACAGTGACTGGGTGGGTGGGTGACAGTGACTGGGTGGGTGACAGTGACTGGGTGGGAGTGGGTGGGAGTGAGTGACTGGGTGGGTGACAGTGACTGGGTGGGTGACAGTGACTGGGTGACAGTGACTGGGCGGGTGACAGTGACTGGGTGGGTGACAGTGACTGGGTGGGTGACAGTGACTGTGACTGTGTGGGTGACAGTGACTGGGTGGGTGACAGTGACTGGGTGGGTGGGTGACAGTGACTGGGTGGGTGACAGTGACTGGGTGGGTGACAGTGACTGGGTGGGTGACAGTGAGTGGGTGGGTGGGTGACAGTGAGTGGGTGGGTGGGTGACAGTGACTGGGTGGGTGACAGTGACTGGGTGGGTGGGAGTGGGTGGGTAGAGGTGGGTGGGAGTGACTGGGTTGGTGGGAGTGAATGGGTGGGTGGGGGTGACTGGGTGGGTGGGTGACAGTGACTGGGTGGGTGACAGTGACTGGGTGACAGTGACTGGGTGGGTGGGTGACAGTGACTGGGTGACAGTGACTGGATGGGTGGGTGACAGTGTCTGGGTGGGTGACAGTGACTGAGTGGGTGGGTGACAGTGACTGGGTGGGTGGGTGACAGTGACTGGGTGGGTGACAGTGACTGGGTGGATGACAGTGACTGGGTGGGTGACAGTGACTGGGTGGGTGACAGTGACTGGGTGGGTGGGTGACAGTGACTGGGTGGGTGACAGTGGGTGTGTGACAGTGACTGGGTGGGTGACAGTGACTGGGTGGGTGGGTGACAGTGACTGGGTGGGTGACAGTGACTGGGTGGGTGACAGTGACTGGGTGGGTGAAAGTGACTGGGTGGGTGACAGTGACTGGGTGGGTGACAGTGACTGGGTGGGTGACAGTAACTGTGACTGGGTGGGTGACAGTGACTGGGTGGGTGACAGTAACTGGGTGGGTGGGTGACAGTGACTGGGTGGGTGGGTGACAGTGACTGGGTGGGTGGGTGACAGTGACTGGGTGGGTGACAGTGAGTGGGTGGGTGGGTGACAGTGACTGGGTGGGTGACAGTGACTGGGTGGGTGGGAGTGGGTGGGTAGAGGTGGGTGGGAGTGACTGGGTTGGTGGGAGTGAATGGGTGGGTGGGGGTGACTGGGTGGGTGGGTGACAGTGACTGGGTGACAGTGACTGGGTGGGTGGGTGACAGTGACTGGGTGACAGTGACTGGGTGGGTGGGTGACAGTGACTGGGTGACAGTGAATGGATGGGTGGGTGACAGTGTCTGGGTGGGTGACAGTGACTGAGTGGGTGGGTGACAGTGACTGGGTGGGTGGGTGACAGTGACTGGGTGGGTGACAGTGACTGGGTGGGTGACAGTGACTGGGTGGGTGACAGTGGGTGGGTGACGGTGACAGTGGGTGGGTGACAGTGACTGGGTGGGTGGGTGACAGTGACTGGGTGGATGACAGTGACTGGGTGGGTGACAGTGACTGGGTGGGTGACAGTGACTGGGTGGGTGGCAGTGACTGGGTGGGTGACAGTGGGTGTGTGACAGTGACTGGGTGGGTGACAGTGACTGGGTGGGTGGGTGACAGTGACTGGGTGGGTGACAGTGACTGGGTGGGTGACAGTGACTGGGTGGGTGACAGTGACTGGGTGGGTGACAGTGACTGGGTGACAGTGACTGGGTGACAGTGACTGGGTGGGTGACAGTAACTGGGTGGGTGACGGTGACTGGGTGGGTGACGGTGACTGGTTGGGTGGGTGACGGTGACTGGTTGGGTGGGTGACGGTGACTGGGTGGGTGACAGTGACTGGGTGGGTGGTGACAGTGACTGGGTGGGTGGTGACAGTGACTGGGTGGGTGACAGTGGGTGGGTGACAGTGGGTGGGTGACAGTGACTGGGTGGGTGACAGTGACTGGGTGGGTGACAGTGACTGGGTCGGTGACAGTGACTGGGTGGGTGACAGTGACTGGGTGGGTGGGTGACAGTGACTGGGTGGGAGTGAGTGGGTGGGAGTGAGTGGGTGGGAGTGACTGGGTGGGAGTGGGAGTGAGTGGGTGGGAGTGAGTGGGTGGGTGACAGGGTGGGTGGGAGTGAGTGGGTGGATGACAGTGAGTGGGTGGGTGACAGTGACTGGGTGGGTGACAGTGACTGTATGACAGTGACTGGGTAACAGTGACTGGGTGGGTGGGTGACAGTGACTGGGTGACAGTGACTGGGTGGGTGACAGTGACTGGGTGGGTGGGTGACAGTGACTGGGTGGGTGACAGTGACTGGGTGGGTGGGTGACAGTGGGTGGGTGGGTGACAGTGGGTGGGTGACGGTGACAGTGGGTGGGTGACAGTGACTGGGTGGGTGACAGTGACTGGGTGGGTGACAGTGACTGGGTGGGTGGGTGACAGTGACTGGGTGGGTGACAGTGACTGGGTGGGTGACAGTGACTGGGTGGGTGACTGGTTGGGTGGGTGACTGTGACTGGGTGGGTGATGGTGACTGGGTGTGTGTGTGACTGGGTGGGTGACAGTGACTGGGTGACGGTGACTGGGTGGGTGGGTGACGGTGACTGGGTGGGTGACGGTGACTGGGTGACAGAGAGTGGGTGGGTGACAGTGAGTGGGTGGGTGACAGTGAGTGGGTGGGTGGGAGTGAGTGCGTGGGTGGGAGTGAGTGCGTGGGTGACAGTGACTGGGTGGGTGGGAGTGAATGGGTAGGTAGGTGGGTGACAGTGACTTAGTGAGTGGGTGGGTGGGTGACAGTGACTGGGTGGGTGGGTGACAGTGACTGGGTGGGTGGGCGACAGTGACTGGGTGGGTGGGCGACAGTTACTGGGTGACAGTGACTGGGTGACAGTGACTGGGTGACAGTGACTGGGTGGGTGACAGTGACAGTGGGTGGGTGACGGTGACTGGGTCGGTGGGTGACAGTGACTTTTACTGTGACTGGGTGACAGTGTCTGGGTGGGTGGGTGACAGTGACTGGGTGGGTGACAGTGACAGTGGGTGGGTGACAGTGGGTGGGTGACAGTGGGTGGGTGACAGTGGGTGGGTGACAGTGGGTGGGTGACAGTGACAGTGGGTGGGTGACAGACAGTGACAGTGGGTGGGTGACAGTGGGTGGGTGACAGTGGGTGGGTGACAGTGACTGGGTGACAGTGAATGGGTGACAGTGAATGGGTGACAGTGACTGGGTGACAGTGAATGGGTGACAGTGAATGGGTGACAGTGAAAGGGTGACAGTGAATGGGTGACGGTGACTGGGTGGGTGGGTGATGGTGACTGGGTGGGTGAGTGACTGGGTGGGTGACAGTGACTGGGTGAGTGGGTGACGGTGACTGGGTGGGTGACGGTGACTGGGTGGGTGTCAGTGACTGGGTGGGTGGGTGACGGTGACTGGGTGGGTGACGGTGACTGGGTGGGTGGGTGACAGTGACTGGGTGGGTGAAAGTGACAGTGACTGGGTGGGTGAAAGTGACAGTGACTGGGTGAAAGTGACAGTGACTGGGTGTGTGACAGTGACTGGGTGGGTGACAGTGACTGGGTGGGTGACAGTGACTGGGTGGGTGGGTGACAGTGACTGGGTGGGTGGGTGACAGTGACTGGGTGGGTGGGTGACAGTGACTGGGTGGGTGACAGTGAGTGGGTGGGTGGGTGACAGTGAGTGGGTGGGTGGGTGACAGTGACTGGGTGGGTGACAGTGACTGGGTGGGTGGGAGTGGGTGGGTAGAGGTGGGTGGGAGTGACTGGGTTGGTGGGAGTGAATGGGTGGGTGGGGGTGACTGGGTGGGTGGGTGACAGTGACTGGGTGACAGTGACTGGGTGGGTGGGTGACAGTGACTGGGTGACAGTGACTGGGTGGGTGGGTGACAGTGACTGGGTGACAGTGACTGGATGGGTGGGTGACAGTGTCTGGGTGGGTGACAGTGACTGAGTGGGTGGGTGACAGTGACTGGGTGGGTGGGTGACAGTGACTGGGTGGGTGACAGTGACTGGGTGGGTGACAGTGACTGGGTGGGTGACAGTGGGTGGGTGACGGTGACAGTGGGTGGGTGACAGTGACTGGGTGGGTGACAGTGACTGGGTGGATGACAGTGACTGGGTGGGTGACAGTGACTGGGTGGGTGGCAGTGACTGGGTGGGTGACAGTGGGTGTGTGACAGTGACTGGGTGGGTGACAGTGACTGGGTGGGTGACAGTGACTGGGTGGGTGACAGTGACTGGGTGGGTGACAGTGACTGGGTGACAGTGACTGGGTGACAGTGACTGGGTGGGTGACAGTAACTGGGTGGGTGACGGTGACTGGGTGGGTGACGGTGACTGGTTGGGTGGGTGACGGTGACTGGTTGGGTGGGTGACAGTGACTGGGTGGGTGACAGTGACTGGGTGGGTGGTGACAGTGACTGGGTGGGTGGTGACAGTGACTGGGTGGGTGACAGTGGGTGGGTGACAGTGGGTGGGTGACAGTGGGTGGGTGACAGTGACTGGGTGGGTGACAGTGACTGGGTGGGTGACAGTGACTGGGTCGGTGACAGTGACTGGGTGGGTGGGTGACAGTGACTGGGTGGGAGTGAGTGGGTGGGAGTGACTGGGTGGGAGTGGGAGTGAGTGGGTGGGAGTGAGTGGGTGGGTGACAGGGTGGGTGGGAGTGAGTGGGTGGATGACAGTGAGTGGGTGGGTGACAGTGACTGGGTGGGTGACAGTGACTGTATGACAGTGACTGGGTAACAGTGACTGGGTGGGTGGGTGACAGTGACTGGGTGACAGTGACTGGGTGGGTGACAGTGACTGGGTGGGTGACAGTGACTGAGTGGGTGGGTGACAGTGACTGGGTGGGTGGGTGACAGTGACTGGGTGGGTGACAGTGACTGGGTGGGTGGGTGACAGTGGGTGGGTGGGTGACAGTGGGTGGGTGGGTGACGGTGACAGTGGGTGGGTGACAGTGACTGGGTGGGTGACAGTGACTGGGTGGGTGACAGTGACTGGGTGGGTGGGTGACAGTGACTGGGTGGGTGACAGTGACTGGGTGGGTGACTGGTTGGGTGGGTGACGGTGACTGGGTGGGTGATGGTGACTGGGTGTGTGTGTGACTGGGTGGGTGACAGTGACTGGGTGACGGTGACTGGGTGGGTGGGTGACGGTGACTGGGTGGGTGACGGTGACTGGGTGACAGAGAGTGGGTGGGTGACAGTGAGTGGGTGGGTGACAGTGAGTGGGTGGGTGGGAGTGAGTGCGTGGGTGGGAGTGAGTGCGTGGGTGACAGTGACTGGGTGGGTGGGAGTGAATGGGTAGGTAGGTGGGTGACAGTGACTTAGTGAGTGGGTGGGTGGGTGACAGTGACTGGGTGGGTGGGTGACAGTGACTGGGTGGGTGGGCGACAGTGACTGGGTGGGTGGGCGACAGTTACTGGGTGACAGTGACTGGGTGACAGTGACTGGGTGACAGTGACTGGGTGGGTGACAGTGACAGTGGGTGGGTGACAGTGACAGTGGGTGGGTGACGGTGACTGGGTCGGTGGGTGACAGTGACTTTTACTGTGACTGGGTGACAGTGTCTGGGTGGGTGGGTGACAGTGACTGGGTGGGTGACAGTGACAGTGGGTGGGTGACAGTGGGTGGGTGACAGTGGGTGGGTGACGGTGGGTGACAGTGGGTGGGTGACAGTGACAGTGGGTGGGTGACAGACAGTGACAGTGGGTGGGTGACAGTGACAGTGGGTGGGTGACAGTGGGTGGGTGACAGTGAATGGGTGACAGTGAATGGGTGACAGTGACTGGGTGACAGTGACTGGGTGACAGTGAATGGGTGACAGTGAAAGGGTGACAGTGAATGGGTGACGGTGACTGGGTGGGTGGGTGATGGTGACTGGGTGGGTGAGTGACTGGGTGGGTGACAGTGACTGGGTGAGTGGGTGACGGTGACTGGGTGGGTGACGGTGACTGGGTGGGTGTCAGTGACTGGGTGGGTGGGTGACGGTGACTGGGTGGGTGACGGTGACTGGGTGGGTGGGTGACAGTGACTGGGTGGGTGAAAGTGACAGTGACTGGGTGGGTGAAAGTGACAGTGACTGGGTGTGTGACAGTGACTGGGTGGGTGACAGTGACTGGGTGGGTGACAGTGACTGGGTGGGTGGGTGACAGTGACTGGGTGGATGGGTGACAATGACTGGGTGGGTGGGTGACAATGACTGGGTGGGTGGGTGACAGTGAGTGGGTGTGTGGGAGTGAGTGACTGGGTGGGTGACTGGGTGGGAGTGACTTTGTGATTTTGGGTGGGAGTGACTGGGTGGGTGGGTGTGACTGGGTGGGTGGGTGGGAGTGAGAGACTGGGTGGGAGGGGGTGACTGGGTGGGTGACAGTGACTGGGTGGGTAGGTGACAGTGAATGGGTGGGAGTGAGTGGGTGGGTGACAATGACTGGGTGGGAGTGAGTGGGTAGGTGGGTGGGTGGGTGACAGTGACTTAGTGAGTGGGTGTGAGTGACTGGGTGGGTGGGTGACAGTGACTGGGTGACAGTGACTGGGTGGGTGGGTGACAGTTACTAGGTGGGTGGGTGACAGTGTCTGGGTGGGAGTGAGTGGGTGGGAGTGAGTGGGTGGTAGTGGGAGTGACTGGGTGGAAGTGAGTGGGTGGGTGACAGGGTGGGTGGGAGTGAGTGGGTGGGTGACAGTAACTGGGTGAGTGACTGGGTGGGTGACAGTGACTGTATGACAGTGACTGGGTGACAGTGACTGGGTGGGTGGGTGACAGTGACTGGGTGGGTGGGTGACAGTGACTGGGTGGGTGACAGTGGGTGGGTGACGGTGACAGTGGGTGGGTGACAGTGACTGGGTGGGTGGGTGACAGTGACTGGGTGGGTGACAGTGGGTGGGTGGGTGACGGTGACAGTGGGTGCGTGACAGTGACTGGGTGGGTGACAGTGACTGGGTGGGTGACAGTGACTGGGTGGGTGGGTGACAGTGACTGGGTGGGTGACAGTGACAGTGGGTGGGTGACAGTGGGTGGGTGACAGTGACTGGGTGGGTGACAGTGACTGGGTGGGTGGGTGACAGTGACTGGGTGGGTGACAGTGACTGGGTGGTTGACAGTGACAGGGTGGGTGACAGTGACTGGGTGGGTGACAGTGACTGGGTGACAGTGACTGGGTGGGTGGGTGACAGTGACTGGGTGGGTGACAGTGACTGGGTGGGTGACAGTGACAGGGTGGGTGACAGTGACAGGGTGGGTGACAGTGACTGGGTGACAGTGACTGGGTGGGTGACAGTGACTGGGTGGGTGGGTGACGGTGACTGGGTGGGTGACGGTGACTGGTTGGGTGGGTGACGGTGACTGGGTGGGTGGGTGACGGTGACTGGGTGTGTGAGTGACTGGGTGGGTGAGAGTGACTGGGTGACGGTGACTGGGTGGGTGGGTGACGGTGACTGGGTGGGTGACAGTGACTGGGTGACAGTGAGTAAATGGGTGGATGAGTGGGTGGGTGAGTGGGTGACAGTGACTGGGTGGGAGTGGGTGGGTGACTGGGTGGGAGTGAGTGGGTGGGTGGGTGGAGGTGGGTGGGAGTGACTGGGTGGGTGGGTGACAGTGACTGGGTGGGTGGGTGACAGTGACTGGGTGGGTGGGTGACAGTGACTGGGTGGGAGTGGGTGGGAGTGAGTGACTGGGTGGGTGACAGTGACTGGGTGGGTGACAGTGACTGGGTGACAGTGACTGGGCGGGTGACAGTGACTGGGTGGGTGACAGTGACTGGGTGGGTGACAGTGACTGTGACTGGGTGGGTGACAGTGACTGGGTGGGTGACAGTGACTGGGTGGGTGGGTGACAGTGACTGGGTGGGTGACAGTGACTGGGTGGGTGACAGTGACTGGGTGGGTGGGTGACAGTGACTGGGTGGGTGACAGTGAGTGGGTGGGTGGGTGACAGTGAGTGGGTGGGTGGGTGACAGTGACTGGGTGGGTGACAGTGGGTGGGTGGGTGACGGTGACAGTGGGTGGGTGACAGTGACTGGGTGGGTGACAGTGACTGGGTGGGTGGGTGACAGTGACTGGGTGGGTGACAGTGACAGTGGGTGGGTGACAGTGGGTGGGTGACAGTGACTGGGTGGGTGGGTGACAGTGACTGGGTGGTTGACAGTGACAGGGTGGGTGACAGTGACTGGGTGGGTGACAGTGACTGGGTGACAGTGACTGGGTGGGTGGGTGACAGTGACTGGGTGGGTGACAGTGACTGGGTGGGTGACAGTGACAGGGTGGGTGACAGTGACAGGGTGGGTGACAGTGACTGGGTGACAGTGACTGGGTGGGTGACAGTGACTGGGTGGGTGGGTGACGGTGACTGGGTGGGTGACGGTGACTGGTTGGGTGGGTGACGGTGACTGGGTGGGTGGGTGACGGTGACTGGGTGTGTGAGTGACTGGGTGGGTGAGAGTGACTGGGTGACGGTGACTGGGTGGGTGGGTGACGGTGACTGGGTGGGTGACAGTGACTGGGTGACAGTGAGTAAATGGGTGGATGAGTGGGTGGGTGAGTGGGTGACAGTGACTGGGTGGGAGTGGGTGGGTGACTGGGTGGGAGTGAGTGGGTGGGTGGGTGGAGGTGGGTGGGAGTGACTGGGTGGGTGGGTGACAGTGACTGGGTGGGTGGGTGACAGTGACTGGGTGGGTGGGTGACAGTGACTGGGTGGGTGACAGTGACTGGGTGGGAGTGGGTGGGAGTGAGTGACTGGGTGGGTGACAGTGACTGGGTGGGTGACAGTGACTGGGTGACAGTGACTGGGCGGGTGACAGTGACTGGGTGGGTGACAGTGACTGGGTGGGTGACAGTGACTGTGACTGTGTGGGTGACAGTGACTGGGTGGGTGACAGTGACTGGGTGGGTGGGTGACAGTAACTGGGTGGGTGACAGTGACTGGGTGGGTGACAGTGACTGGGTGGGTGACAGTGAGTGGGTGGGTGGGTGACAGTGAGTGGGTGGGTGGGTGACAGTGACTGGGTGGGTGACAGTGACTGGGTGGGTGGGAGTGGGTGGGTAGAGGTGGGTGGGAGTGACTGGGTTGGTGGGAGTGAATGGGTGGGTGGGGGTGACTGGGTGGGTGGGTGACAGTGACTGGGTGGGTGACAGTGACTGGGTGACAGTGACTGGGTGGGTGGGTGACAGTGACTGGGTGACAGTGACTGGATGGGTGGGTGACAGTGTCTGGGTGGGTGACAGTGACTGAGTGGGTGGGTGACAGTGACTGGGTGGGTGGGTGACAGTGACTGGGTGGGTGACAGTGACTGGGTGGATGACAGTGACTGGGTGGGTGACAGTGACTGGGTGGGTGACAGTGACTGGGTGGGTGGGTGACAGTGACTGGGTGGGTGACAGTGGGTGTGTGACAGTGACTGGGTGGGTGACAGTGACTGGGTGGGTGGGTGACAGTGACTGGGTGGGTGACAGTGACTGGGTGGGTGACAGTGACTGGGTGGGTGAAAGTGACTGGGTGGGTGACAGTGACTGGGTGGGTGACAGTGACTGGGTGGGTGACAGTAACTGTGACTGGGTGGGTGACAGTGACTGGGTGGGTGACAGTAACTGGGTGGGTGGGTGACAGTGACTGGGTGGGTGGGTGACAGTGACTGGGTGGGTGGGTGACAGTGACTGGGTGGGTGACAGTGAGTGGGTGGGTGGGTGACAGTGACTGGGTGGGTGACAGTGACTGGGTGGGTGGGAGTGGGTGGGTAGAGGTGGGTGGGAGTGACTGGGTTGGTGGGAGTGAATGGGTGGGTGGGGGTGACTGGGTGGGTGGGTGACAGTGACTGGGTGACAGTGACTGGGTGGGTGGGTGACAGTGACTGGGTGACAGTGACTGGGTGGGTGGGTGACAGTGACTGGGTGACAGTGAATGGATGGGTGGGTGACAGTGTCTGGGTGGGTGACAGTGACTGAGTGGGTGGGTGACAGTGACTGGGTGGGTGGGTGACAGTGACTGGGTGGGTGACAGTGACTGGGTGGGTGACAGTGACTGGGTGGGTGACAGTGGGTGGGTGACGGTGACAGTGGGTGGGTGACAGTGACTGGGTGGGTGGGTGACAGTGACTGGGTGGATGACAGTGACTGGGTGGGTGACAGTGACTGGGTGGGTGACAGTGACTGGGTGGGTGGCAGTGACTGGGTGGGTGACAGTGGGTGTGTGACAGTGACTGGGTGGGTGACAGTGACTGGGTGGGTGGGTGACAGTGACTGGGTGGGTGACAGTGACTGGGTGGGTGACAGTGACTGGGTGGGTGACAGTGACTGGGTGGGTGACAGTGACTGGGTGACAGTGACTGGGTGACAGTGACTGGGTGGGTGACAGTAACTGGGTGGGTGACGGTGACTGGGTGGGTGACGGTGACTGGTTGGGTGGGTGACGGTGACTGGTTGGGTGGGTGACGGTGACTGGGTGGGTGACAGTGACTGGGTGGGTGGTGACAGTGACTGGGTGGGTGGTGACAGTGACTGGGTGGGTGACAGTGGGTGGGTGACAGTGGGTGGGTGACAGTGACTGGGTGGGTGACAGTGACTGGGTGGGTGACAGTGACTGGGTCGGTGACAGTGACTGGGTGGGTGACAGTGACTGGGTGGGTGGGTGACAGTGACTGGGTGGGAGTGAGTGGGTGGGAGTGAGTGGGTGGGAGTGACTGGGTGGGAGTGGGAGTGAGTGGGTGGGAGTGAGTGGGTGGGTGACAGGGTGGGTGGGAGTGAGTGGGTGGATGACAGTGAGTGGGTGGGTGACAGTGACTGGGTGGGTGACAGTGACTGTATGACAGTGACTGGGTAACAGTGACTGGGTGGGTGGGTGACAGTGACTGGGTGACAGTGACTGGGTGGGTGACAGTGACTGGGTGGGTGGGTGACAGTGACTGGGTGGGTGACAGTGACTGGGTGGGTGGGTGACAGTGGGTGGGTGGGTGACAGTGGGTGGGTGACGGTGACAGTGGGTGGGTGACAGTGACTGGGTGGGTGACAGTGACTGGGTGGGTGACAGTGACTGGGTGGGTGGGTGACAGTGACTGGGTGGGTGACAGTGACTGGGTGGGTGACAGTGACTGGGTGGGTGACTGGTTGGGTGGGTGACTGTGACTGGGTGGGTGATGGTGACTGGGTGTGTGTGTGACTGGGTGGGTGACAGTGACTGGGTGACGGTGACTGGGTGGGTGGGTGACGGTGACTGGGTGGGTGACGGTGACTGGGTGACAGAGAGTGGGTGGGTGACAGTGAGTGGGTGGGTGACAGTGAGTGGGTGGGTGGGAGTGAGTGCGTGGGTGGGAGTGAGTGCGTGGGTGACAGTGACTGGGTGGGTGGGAGTGAATGGGTAGGTAGGTGGGTGACAGTGACTTAGTGAGTGGGTGGGTGGGTGACAGTGACTGGGTGGGTGGGTGACAGTGACTGGGTGGGTGGGCGACAGTGACTGGGTGGGTGGGCGACAGTTACTGGGTGACAGTGACTGGGTGACAGTGACTGGGTGACAGTGACTGGGTGGGTGACAGTGACAGTGGGTGGGTGACGGTGACTGGGTCGGTGGGTGACAGTGACTTTTACTGTGACTGGGTGACAGTGTCTGGGTGGGTGGGTGACAGTGACTGGGTGGGTGACAGTGACAGTGGGTGGGTGACAGTGGGTGGGTGACAGTGGGTGGGTGACAGTGGGTGGGTGACAGTGGGTGGGTGACAGTGACAGTGGGTGGGTGACAGACAGTGACAGTGGGTGGGTGACAGTGACAGTGGGTGGGTGACAGTGGGTGGGTGACAGTGACTGGGTGACAGTGAATGGGTGACAGTGAATGGGTGACAGTGACTGGGTGACAGTGAATGGGTGACAGTGAATGGGTGACAGTGAAAGGGTGACAGTGAATGGGTGACGGTGACTGGGTGGGTGGGTGATGGTGACTGGGTGGGTGAGTGACTGGGTGGGTGACAGTGACTGGGTGAGTGGGTGACGGTGACTGGGTGGGTGACGGTGACTGGGTGGGTGTCAGTGACTGGGTGGGTGGGTGACGGTGACTGGGTGGGTGACGGTGACTGGGTGGGTGGGTGACAGTGACTGGGTGGGTGAAAGTGACAGTGACTGGGTGGGTGAAAGTGACAGTGACTGGGTGAAAGTGACAGTGACTGGGTGTGTGACAGTGACTGGGTGGGTGACAGTGACTGGGTGGGTGACAGTGACTGGGTGGGTGGGTGACAGTGACTGGGTGGGTGGGTGACAGTGACTGGGTGGGTGGGTGACAGTGACTGGGTGGGTGACAGTGAGTGGGTGGGTGGGTGACAGTGAGTGGGTGGGTGGGTGACAGTGACTGGGTGGGTGACAGTGACTGGGTGGGTGGGAGTGGGTGGGTAGAGGTGGGTGGGAGTGACTGGGTTGGTGGGAGTGAATGGGTGGGTGGGGGTGACTGGGTGGGTGGGTGACAGTGACTGGGTGACAGTGACTGGGTGGGTGGGTGACAGTGACTGGGTGACAGTGACTGGGTGGGTGGGTGACAGTGACTGGGTGACAGTGACTGGATGGGTGGGTGACAGTGTCTGGGTGGGTGACAGTGACTGAGTGGGTGGGTGACAGTGACTGGGTGGGTGGGTGACAGTGACTGGGTGGGTGACAGTGACTGGGTGGGTGACAGTGACTGGGTGGGTGACAGTGGGTGGGTGACGGTGACAGTGGGTGGGTGACAGTGACTGGGTGGGTGACAGTGACTGGGTGGATGACAGTGACTGGGTGGGTGACAGTGACTGGGTGGGTGGCAGTGACTGGGTGGGTGACAGTGGGTGTGTGACAGTGACTGGGTGGGTGACAGTGACTGGGTGGGTGACAGTGACTGGGTGGGTGACAGTGACTGGGTGGGTGACAGTGACTGGGTGACAGTGACTGGGTGGGTGACAGTAACTGGGTGGGTGACGGTGACTGGGTGGGTGACGGTGACTGGTTGGGTGGGTGACGGTGACTGGTTGGGTGGGTGACAGTGACTGGGTGGGTGACAGTGACTGGGTGGGTGGTGACAGTGACTGGGTGGGTGGTGACAGTGACTGGGTGGGTGACAGTGGGTGGGTGGGTGACAGTGGGTGGGTGACAGTGGGTGGGTGACAGTGACTGGGTGGGTGACAGTGACTGGGTGGGTGACAGTGACTGGGTCGGTGACAGTGACTGGGTGGGTGGGTGACAGTGACTGGGTGGGAGTGAGTGGGTGGGAGTGACTGGGTGGGAGTGGGAGTGAGTGGGTGGGAGTGAGTGGGTGGGTGACAGGGTGGGTGGGAGTGAGTGGGTGGATGACAGTGAGTGGGTGGGTGACAGTGACTGGGTGGGTGACAGTGACTGTATGACAGTGACTGGGTAACAGTGACTGGGTGGGTGGGTGACAGTGACTGGGTGACAGTGACTGGGTGGGTGACAGTGACTGGGTGGGTGACAGTGACTGAGTGGGTGGGTGACAGTGACTGGGTGGGTGGGTGACAGTGACTGGGTGGGTGACAGTGACTGGGTGGGTGGGTGACAGTGGGTGGGTGGGTGACAGTGGGTGGGTGGGTGACGGTGACAGTGGGTGGGTGACAGTGACTGGGTGGGTGACAGTGACTGGGTGGGTGACAGTGACTGGGTGGGTGGGTGACAGTGACTGGGTGGGTGACAGTGACTGGGTGGGTGACTGGTTGGGTGGGTGACGGTGACTGGGTGGGTGATGGTGACTGGGTGTGTGTGTGACTGGGTGGGTGACAGTGACTGGGTGACGGTGACTGGGTGGGTGGGTGACGGTGACTGGGTGGGTGACGGTGACTGGGTGACAGAGAGTGGGTGGGTGACAGTGAGTGGGTGGGTGACAGTGAGTGGGTGGGTGGGAGTGAGTGCGTGGGTGGGAGTGAGTGCGTGGGTGACAGTGACTGGGTGGGTGGGAGTGAATGGGTAGGTAGGTGGGTGACAGTGACTTAGTGAGTGGGTGGGTGGGTGACAGTGACTGGGTGGGTGGGTGACAGTGACTGGGTGGGTGGGCGACAGTGACTGGGTGGGTGGGCGACAGTTACTGGGTGACAGTGACTGGGTGACAGTGACTGGGTGACAGTGACTGGGTGGGTGACAGTGACAGTGGGTGGGTGACAGTGACAGTGGGTGGGTGACGGTGACTGGGTCGGTGGGTGACAGTGACTTTTACTGTGACTGGGTGACAGTGTCTGGGTGGGTGGGTGACAGTGACTGGGTGGGTGACAGTGACAGTGGGTGGGTGACAGTGGGTGGGTGACAGTGGGTGGGTGACGGTGGGTGACAGTGGGTGGGTGACAGTGACAGTGGGTGGGTGACAGACAGTGACAGTGGGTGGGTGACAGTGACAGTGGGTGGGTGACAGTGGGTGGGTGACAGTGAATGGGTGACAGTGAATGGGTGACAGTGACTGGGTGACAGTGAATGGGTGACAGTGAATGGGTGACAGTGAAAGGGTGACAGTGAATGGGTGACGGTGACTGGGTGGGTGGGTGATGGTGACTGGGTGGGTGAGTGACTGGGTGGGTGACAGTGACTGGGTGAGTGGGTGACGGTGACTGGGTGGGTGACGGTGACTGGGTGGGTGTCAGTGACTGGGTGGGTGGGTGACGGTGACTGGGTGGGTGACGGTGACTGGGTGGGTGGGTGACAGTGACTGGGTGGGTGAAAGTGACAGTGACTGGGTGGGTGAAAGTGACAGTGACTGGGTGTGTGACAGTGACTGGGTGGGTGACAGTGACTGGGTGGGTGACAGTGACTGGGTGGGTGGGTGACAGTGACTGGGTGGATGGGTGACAATGACTGGGTGGGTGGGTGACAATGACTGGGTGGGTGGGTGACAGTGAGTGGGTGTGTGGGAGTGAGTGACTGGGTGGGTGACTGGGTGGGAGTGACTTTGTGATTTTGGGTGGGAGTGACTGGGTGGGTGGGTGTGACTGGGTGGGTGGGTGGGAGTGAGAGACTGGGTGGGAGGGGGTGACTGGGTGGGTGACAGTGACTGGGTGGGTAGGTGACAGTGAATGGGTGGGAGTGAGTGGGTGGGTGACAATGACTGGGTGGGAGTGAGTGGGTAGGTGGGTGGGTGGGTGACAGTGACTTAGTGAGTGGGTGTGAGTGACTGGGTGGGTGGGTGACAGTGACTGGGTGACAGTGACTGGGTGGGTGGGTGACAGTTACTAGGTGGGTGGGTGACAGTGTCTGGGTGGGAGTGAGTGGGTGGGAGTGAGTGGGTGGTAGTGGGAGTGACTGGGTGGAAGTGAGTGGGTGGGTGACAGGGTGGGTGGGAGTGAGTGGGTGGGTGACAGTAACTGGGTGAGTGACTGGGTGGGTGACAGTGACTGTATGACAGTGACTGGGTGACAGTGACTGGGTGGGTGGGTGACAGTGACTGGGTGGGTGGGTGACAGTGACTGGGTGGGTGACAGTGGGTGGGTGACGGTGACAGTGGGTGGGTGACAGTGACTGGGTGGGTGGGTGACAGTGGGTGGGTGACAGTGACTGGGTGGGTGGGTGACAGTGACTGGGTGACAGTGACTGGGTGGGTGGGTGACAGTGACTTGGTGGGTGACAGTGACAGTGGGTGGGTGACAGTGACTGGGTGACAGTGACTGGGTGACAGTGACTGGGTGGGTGACAGTGACTGGGTGGGTGGGTGACGGTGACTGGGTGGGTGGGTGACGGTGACTGGTTGGGTGGGTGACGGTGACTGGCTGGGTGGGTGATGGTGACTGGGTGGGTGAGTGACTGGGTGGGTGACAGTGACTGGGTGGGTGACAGTGACTGTGAGTGTGGGCGACAGTGACTGGGTGGGTGGGTGACAGTGATTGGGTGGGTGACAGTGACTTAGTGGGTGGGCGACAGTGACTGGGTGGGTGGGTGACAGTGACTGGGTGACAGTGACTGGGTGGGTGACGGTGACAGTGGGTGGCTGACAGTGACTGGGTCGGTGGGTGACAGTGACTGGGTGGGTGACGGTGACAGTGGGTGGCTGACAGTGACTGGGTCGGTGGGTGACAGTGACTGGGTAACAGTGTCTGGTTGGGTGGGTGACAGTGACTGGGTGGGTGACGGTGACAGTGGGTGGGTGACAGTGGGTGGGTGGGTGACAGTGGGTGGGTGACAGTGACAGTGGGTGGGTGACAGTGACAGTGGGTGGGTGACAGTGACTGGGTGGGTGACAGTGACTGGGTGGGTGACAGTGACAGTGGGTGGGTGACAGTGACTGGGTGGGTGACAGTGACTGGGTGGGTGAAAGTGACTGGGTGGGTGACAGTGACTGGGTGGGTGACAGTGACTGGGTGACAGTGACTGGGTGGGTGACAGTGACTGGGTGAGTGGGTGACGGTGACTGGGTGGGTGGGCGACGGTGACAGGTTGGGTGGGTGACGGTGACTGGCTGGGTGATGGTGACTGGGTGGGTGAGTGACTGGGTGGGTGACAGTGACTGGGTGACGGTGACTGGGTGGGTGACAGTGACTGGGTGGGTGACAGTGACTGGGTGGGTGACAGTGGGTGGGTGACAGTGGGTGGGTGACAGTGGGTGGGTGACAGTGACTGGGTGGGTGACAGTGACTGGGTGGGTGACAGTGACTGGGTCGGTGACAGTGACTGGGTGGGTGGGTGACAGTGACTGGGTGGGAGTGAGTGGGTGGGAGTGACTGGGTGGGAGTGGGAGTGAGTGGGTGGGAGTGAGTGGGTGGGTGACAGGGTGGGTGGGAGTGAGTGGGTGGATGACAGTGAGTGGGTGGGTGACAGTGACTGGGTGGGTGACAGTGACTGTATGACAGTGACTGGGTAACAGTGACTGGGTGGGTGGGTGACAGTGACTGGGTGACAGTGACTGGGTGGGTGACAGTGACTGGGTGGGTGACAGTGACTGAGTGGGTGGGTGACAGTGACTGGGTGGGTGGGTGACAGTGACTGGGTGGGTGACAGTGACTGGGTGGGTGGGTGACAGTGGGTGGGTGGGTGACAGTGGGTGGGTGGGTGACGGTGACAGTGGGTGGGTGACAGTGACTGGGTGGGTGACAGTGACTGGGTGGGTGACAGTGACTGGGTGGGTGGGTGACAGTGACTGGGTGGGTGACAGTGACTGGGTGGGTGACTGGTTGGGTGGGTGACGGTGACTGGGTGGGTGATGGTGACTGGGTGTGTGTGTGACTGGGTGGGTGACAGTGACTGGGTGACGGTGACTGGGTGGGTGGGTGACGGTGACTGGGTGGGTGACGGTGACTGGGTGACAGAGAGTGGGTGGGTGACAGTGAGTGGGTGGGTGACAGTGAGTGGGTGGGTGGGAGTGAGTGCGTGGGTGGGAGTGAGTGCGTGGGTGACAGTGACTGGGTGGGTGGGAGTGAATGGGTAGGTAGGTGGGTGACAGTGACTTAGTGAGTGGGTGGGTGGGTGACAGTGACTGGGTGGGTGGGTGACAGTGACTGGGTGGGTGGGCGACAGTGACTGGGTGGGTGGGCGACAGTTACTGGGTGACAGTGACTGGGTGACAGTGACTGGGTGACAGTGACTGGGTGGGTGACAGTGACAGTGGGTGGGTGACAGTGACAGTGGGTGGGTGACGGTGACTGGGTCGGTGGGTGACAGTGACTTTTACTGTGACTGGGTGACAGTGTCTGGGTGGGTGGGTGACAGTGACTGGGTGGGTGACAGTGACAGTGGGTGGGTGACAGTGGGTGGGTGACAGTGGGTGGGTGACGGTGGGTGACAGTGGGTGGGTGACAGTGACAGTGGGTGGGTGACAGACAGTGACAGTGGGTGGGTGACAGTGACAGTGGGTGGGTGACAGTGGGTGGGTGACAGTGAATGGGTGACAGTGAATGGGTGACAGTGACTGGGTGACAGTGAATGGGTGACAGTGAATGGGTGACAGTGAAAGGGTGACAGTGAATGGGTGACGGTGACTGGGTGGGTGGGTGATGGTGACTGGGTGGGTGAGTGACTGGGTGGGTGACAGTGACTGGGTGAGTGGGTGACGGTGACTGGGTGGGTGACGGTGACTGGGTGGGTGTCAGTGACTGGGTGGGTGGGTGACGGTGACTGGGTGGGTGACGGTGACTGGGTGGGTGGGTGACAGTGACTGGGTGGGTGAAAGTGACAGTGACTGGGTGGGTGAAAGTGACAGTGACTGGGTGTGTGACAGTGACTGGGTGGGTGACAGTGACTGGGTGGGTGACAGTGACTGGGTGGGTGGGTGACAGTGACTGGGTGGGTGGGTGACAATGACTGGGTGGGTGGGTGACAATGACTGGGTGGGTGGGTGACAGTGAGTGGGTGTGTGGGAGTGAGTGACTGGGTGGGTGACTGGGTGGGAGTGACTTTGTGATTTTGGGTGGGAGTGACTGGGTGGGTGGGTGTGACTGGGTGGGTGGGTGGGAGTGAGAGACTGGGTGGGAGGGGGTGACTGGGTGGGTGACAGTGACTGGGTGGGTAGGTGACAGTGAATGGGTGGGAGTGAGTGGGTGGGTGACAATGACTGGGTGGGAGTGAGTGGGTAGGTGGGTGGGTGGGTGACAGTGACTTAGTGAGTGGGTGTGAGTGACTGGGTGGGTGGGTGACAGTGACTGGGTGACAGTGACTGGGTGGGTGGGTGACAGTTACTAGGTGGGTGGGTGACAGTGTCTGGGTGGGAGTGAGTGGGTGGGAGTGAGTGGGTGGTAGTGGGAGTGACTGGGTGGAAGTGAGTGGGTGGGTGACAGGGTGGGTGGGAGTGAGTGGGTGGGTGACAGTAACTGGGTGAGTGACTGGGTGGGTGACAGTGACTGTATGACAGTGACTGGGTGACAGTGACTGGGTGGGTGGGTGACAGTGACTGGGTGGGTGGGTGACAGTGACTGGGTGGGTGACAGTGACTGGGTGGGTGACGGTGACAGTGGGTGGGTGACAGTGACTGGGTGGGTGGGTGACAGTGGGTGGGTGACAGTGACTGGGTGGGTGGGTGACAGTGACTGGGTGACAGTGACTGGGTGGGTGGGTGACAGTGACTTGGTGGGTGACAGTGACAGTGGGTGGGTGACAGTGACTGGGTGACAGTGACTGGGTGACAGTGACTGGGTGGGTGACAGTGACTGGGTGGGTGGGTGACGGTGACTGGGTGGGTGGGTGACGGTGACTGGTTGGGTGGGTGACGGTGACTGGCTGGGTGGGTGATGGTGACTGGGTGGGTGAGTGACTGGGTGGGTGACAGTGACTGGGTGGGTGACAGTGACTGTGAGTGTGGGCGACAGTGACTGGGTGGGTGGGTGACAGTGATTGGGTGGGTGACAGTGACTTAGTGGGTGGGCGACAGTGACTGGGTGGGTGGGTGACAGTGACTGGGTGACAGTGACTGGGTGGGTGACGGTGACAGTGGGTGGCTGACAGTGACTGGGTCGGTGGGTGACAGTGACTGGGTGGGTGACGGTGACAGTGGGTGGCTGACAGTGACTGGGTCGGTGGGTGACAGTGACTGGGTAACAGTGTCTGGTTGGGTGGGTGACAGTGACTGGGTGGGTGACGGTGACAGTGGGTGGGTGACAGTGGGTGGGTGGGTGACAGTGGGTGGGTGACAGTGACAGTGGGTGGGTGACAGTGACAGTGGGTGGGTGACAGTGACTGGGTGGGTGACAGTGACTGGGTGGGTGACAGTGACAGTGGGTGGGTGACAGTGACTGGGTGGGTGACAGTGACTGGGTGGGTGAAAGTGACTGGGTGGGTGACAGTGACTGGGTGGGTGACAGTGACTGGGTGACAGTGACTGGGTGGGTGACAGTGACTGGGTGAGTGGGTGACGGTGACTGGGTGGGTGGGCGACGGTGACAGGTTGGGTGGGTGACGGTGACTGGCTGGGTGATGGTGACTGGGTGGGTGAGTGACTGGGTGGGTGACAGTGACTGGGTGACGGTGACTGGGTGGGTGACAGTGACTGGGTGGGTGACAGTGACTGGGTGGGTGGTAGTGGGTGGGTGACAGTGACTGGGTGAGTAACTGGGTGGGTGGGTGGTTGACAGTGACTGGGTGACAGTGACTGGGTGGGTGGCTGACAGTGACTGGGTGGGTGGGCGACAGTGACTGGGTGGGTGGGTGACAGTGATTGGGTGGGTGACAGTGACTTAGTGGGTGGGCGACAGTGACTGGGTGGGTGGGTGACAGTGACTGGGTGACAGTGACTGGGTGACAGTGACTGGGTGGGTGACGGTGACAGTGGGTGGGTGACAGTGGGTGGGTGGGAGACAGTGGGTGGGTGACAGTGACAGTGGGTGGGTGACAGTGAGTGGGTGGGTGATGGTGACTGGGTGGGTGAGTGACTGGGTGGGTGACAGTGACTAGGTGAGTGGGTGACGGTGACTGGGTGGGTGACGGTGACTGGGTGGGTGACGGTGAGTGGGTGACGGTGACAGGGTGGGTGATGGTGACTGGGTGGGTGACGGTGACTGGGTGGGTGACGGTGACTGGGTGGGTGACAGTGACAGGGTGGGTGACAGTGACAGGGTGGGTGACAGTGACAGGGTGGGTGACAGTGACAGGGTGGGTGACAGTGACAGGGTGGGTGACTGGGTGGGTGACAATGACAGTGGGTGGGTGACAGTGACTGGGTGGGTGACAGTGACAGTGGGTGGGTGACTGGGTGGGTGACAGTGACTGGGTGGGTGACAGTGACTGGGTGACAGTGACTGGGTGGGTGACAGTGACTGGGTGGGTGACAGTGACTGGGTGACCGTGACTGGGTGACGGTGACTGGGTGGGTAGGTGATGGTGACTGGGTGGGTGACGGTGACTGGTTGGGTGGGTGACGGTGACTGGGTGGGTGGGTGGGTGACAGTGACTGGGTGGGTGACAGTGACTGGGTGGGTGACAGTGACTGGGTGGGTGACGGTGACTGGGTGGGTGACAGTGACTGGGTGAGTGACAGTGACTGGGTGGGTGACAGTGACTGGGTGGGTGACAGTGACTTGGTGGGTGGGTGGTAGTGGGTGGGTGACAGGGTGGGTGGGAGTGAGTGGGTGGGTGACAGTGACTGGGTGAGTAACTGGGTGGGTGGGTGACAGTGTGGGTGGGTGACAGTGACTGGGTGACAGTGACTGGGTGGGTGGGTGACAGTGACTGGGTGGGTGACAGTGACTGGGTGGGTGGGCGACAGTGACTGGGTGGGTGGGTGACAGTGATTGGGTGGGTGACAGTGACTGGGTGGGTGGGCGACAGTGACTGGGTGACAGTGACTGGGTGGGTGGGTGACAGTGACTTGGTGGGTGACAGTGACAGTGGGTGGGTGACAGTGACTGGGTGACAGTGACTGGGTGACAGTGACTGGGTGGGTGACAGTGACTGGGTGGGTGGGTGACGGTGACTGGGTGGGTGGGTGACGGTGACTGGTTGGGTGGGTGACGGTGACTGGCTGGGTGGGTGATGGTGACTGGGTGGGTGAGTGACTGGGTGGGTGACAGTGACTGGGTGGGTGACAGTGACTGTGAGTGTGGGCGACAGTGACTGGGTGGGTGGGTGACAGTGATTGGGTGGGTGACAGTGACTTAGTGGGTGGGCGACAGTGACTGGGTGGGTGGGTGACAGTGACTGGGTGACAGTGACTGGGTGGGTGACGGTGACAGTGGGTGGCTGACAGTGACTGGGTCGGTGGGTGACAGTGACTGGGTGGGTGACGGTGACAGTGGGTGGCTGACAGTGACTGGGTCGGTGGGTGACAGTGACTGGGTAACAGTGTCTGGTTGGGTGGGTGACAGTGACTGGGTGGGTGACGGTGACAGTGGGTGGGTGACAGTGGGTGGGTGGGTGACAGTGGGTGGGTGACAGTGACAGTGGGTGGGTGACAGTGACAGTGGGTGGGTGACAGTGACTGGGTGGGTGACAGTGACTGGGTGGGTGACAGTGACAGTGGGTGGGTGACAGTGACTGGGTGGGTGACAGTGACTGGGTGGGTGAAAGTGACTGGGTGGGTGACAGTGACTGGGTGGGTGACAGTGACTGGGTGACAGTGACTGGGTGGGTGACAGTGACTGGGTGAGTGGGTGACGGTGACTGGGTGGGTGGGCGACGGTGACAGGTTGGGTGGGTGACGGTGACTGGCTGGGTGATGGTGACTGGGTGGGTGAGTGACTGGGTGGGTGACAGTGACTGGGTGACGGTGACTGGGTGGGTGACAGTGACTGGGTGGGTGACAGTGACTGGGTGGGTGGTAGTGGGTGGGTGACAGTGACTGGGTGAGTAACTGGGTGGGTGGGTGGTTGACAGTGACTGGGTGACAGTGACTGGGTGGGTGGCTGACAGTGACTGGGTGGGTGGGCGACAGTGACTGGGTGGGTGGGTGACAGTGATTGGGTGGGTGACAGTGACTTAGTGGGTGGGCGACAGTGACTGGGTGGGTGGGTGACAGTGACTGGGTGACAGTGACTGGGTGACAGTGACTGGGTGGGTGACGGTGACAGTGGGTGGGTGACAGTGGGTGGGTGACAGTGACAGTAGGTGGGTGACAGTGAGTGGGTGGGTGATGGTGACTGGGTGGGTGAGTGACTGGGTGGGTGACAGTGACTAGGTGAGTGGGTGACGGTGACTGGGTGGGTGACGGTGACTGGGTGGGTGACGGTGAGTGGGTGACGGTGACTGGGTGGGTGATGGTGACTGGGTGGGTGACGGTGACTGGGTGGGTGACGGTGACTGGGTGGGTGACAGTGACAGGGTGGGTGACAGTGACAGGGTGGGTGACAGTGACAGGGTGGGTGACAGTGACAGGGTGGGTGACAGTGACAGGGTGGGTGACAGTGACAGGGTGGGTGACTGGGTGGGTGACAATGACAGTGGGTGGGTGACAGTGACTGGGTGGGTGACAGTGACAGTGGGTGGGTGACTGGGTGGGTGACAGTGACTGGGTGGGTGACAGTGACTGGGTGACAGTGACTGGGTGGGTGACAGTGACTGGGTGACAGTGACTGGGTGACGGTGACTGGGTGACGGTGACTGGGTGGGTAGGTGATGGTGACTGGGTGGGTGACGGTGACTGGTTGGGTGGGTGACGGTGACTGGGTGGGTGGGTGGGTGACAGTGACTGGGTGGGTGACAGTGACTGGGTGGGTGACGGTGACTGGGTGGGTGACAGTGACTGGGTGAGTGACAGTGACTGGGTGGGTGACAGTGACTGGGTGGGTGACAGTGACTTGGTGGGTGGGTGGTAGTGGGTGGGTGACAGGGTGGGTGGGAGTGAGTGGGTGGGTGACAGTGACTGGGTGAGTAACTGGGTGGGTGGGTGACAGTGTGGGTGGGTGACAGTGACTGGGTGACAGTGACTGGGTGGGTGGGTGACAGTGACTGGGTGGGTGACAGTGACTGGGTGGGTGGGCGACAGTGACTGGGTGGGTGGGTGACAGTGACTGGGTGGGTGGGCGACAGTGACTGGGTGGGTGGGCGACAGTGACTGGGTGACAGTGACTGGGTGACAGTGACTGGGTGGGTGACAGTGACTGGGTGGGTGACGGTGACAGTGGGTGGGTGACAGTGACTGGGTCGGTGGGTGACAGTGACTTTTACAGTGACTGGGTGACAGTGTCTGGGTGGGTGGGTGACAGTGACTGGGTGGGTGACGGTGACAGTGGGTGGGTGACAGTGACTGGCTGAGTGGGTGACGGTGACTGGGTGGGTGACGGTGACTGGGTGGGTGACGGTGACTGGGTGGGTGGGTGACAGTGACTGGGTGGGTGACAGTGACTGGGTGGGTGACAGTGACTGGGTGGGTGACAGTGACTGGGTGGGTGACAGTGACTGGGTGGGTGACAGTGTGGGTGACAGTGACTGGGTGGGTGACAGTGACTGGGTGACAGTGACTGGGTGGGTGACAGTGACTGGGTGGGTGACAGTGAATAGGTGGGTGACAGTGACTGGGTGGGTGACAGTGACTGGGTGAGTGACAGTGACTGGGTGGGTGACAGTGACTGGGTGGGTGGGTGACAGTGACTGGGTGGGTGACAGTGACTGGGTGACAGTGACTGGGTGGGTGACAGTGACTGGGTGGGTGACAGTGACTGGGTGGGTGACAGTGACTGGGTGGGTGGGTGACAGTGACTGGGTGGGTGACAGTGACTGGGTGGGTGGGTGACAGTGACTGGGTGGGTGACAGTGACTGGGTGGGTGACAGTGACTGGGTGGGTGACAGTGACTGGGTGGGTGACAGTGACTGGGTGGGTGACAGTGACTGGGTGGGTGGGTGACAGTGACTGGGTGACAGTGAGTGAATGAGTGGGTGAGTGAGTGGGTGACAGTGACTGGGTGGGTGGGAGTGGGTGGGTGACAGTGACTGGGTGGGAGTGACTGGGTGGATGGGTGACAGTGACTGGGTGGGTGACAGTGACTGGGTGGGTGACAGTGACTGGGTGGGTGGGTGGTAGTGGGTGGGTGACAGGGTGGGTGGGAGTGACTGGGTGGGTGACAGTGACTGGTTGAGTGACTGGGTGAGTGACAGAGACTGGGTGGGTGACAGTGACTGGGTGGGTGACAGTGACTGGGTGGGTGACAGTGACTGGGTGGGTGACAGTGACTGGGTGGGTGACAGTGACTGGGTGGGTGACAGTGACAGTGGGTGGGTGACAGTGACTGGGTGGGTGACAGTGACTGGGTGGTTGACAGTTAGTGACAGTGACAGTGGGTGGGTGATAGTGGGTGGGTGACAGTGACAGTGGGTGGGTGACCGTGACAGTGGGTGGGTGACCGTGACAGTGGGTGGGTGACAGTGACTGGGTGGGTGACAGTGACTGGGTGAGTGGGTGACGATGACTGGGTGGGTGATGGTGACTGGGTGGGTGAGTGACTGGGTGGGTGACAGTGACTGAGTGGGTGATGGTGACTGGGTGGGTGACGGTGACTGGGTGGGTGGATGACTGGGTGGGTGACAGTGACTTGGTGAGTGGGTGACGGTGACTGGGTGGGTGACAGTGACTGGGTGGGTGACAGTGACTGGGTGGGTGACAGTGACTGGGTGACAGTGACTGGGTGGGTGACAGTGACTGGATGGGTGACAGTGACTAGGTGGGTGACAGTGACTGGGTGGGTGACAGTGATTGGGTGGGTGACAGTGACTGGGTGGGTGACAGTGACTGGGTGGGTTTCAGTGACTGGGTGGGTGACAGTGACTGGGTGGGTGACAGTGACTGGATGGGTGGGTGACAGTGACTGGATGGGTGGGTGACAGTGACTGGATGGGTGGGTGACAGTGACTGGATGGGTGGGTGACAGTGAGTTGGTGAGTGGGTGACAGTGACTGGGTGGGAGTGGGTGAGTGAGAGTGACTTGTGGGTGGGTGACAGTGACTGGGTGGTGACAATGACTGGGTGGGTGACAGTGACTGGGTGGGTGACAGTGACTGGGTGGGTGACAGTGACTGGGTGGGTGGGAGTGAGTGGGGTGGGTGACAGTGACTGGGTGGGTGACAGTGACTGGGTGGATGACAGTGACTGGGTGGGTGAGTGACTGGGTGGGTGACAGTGACTGGGTGGGTGACAGTGACTGGGTGGGTGACAGTGACTGGGTGGGTGACAGTGACTGGGTGACAGTGAGTGAATGAGTGGGTGAGTGAGTGGGTGACAGTGACTGGGTGGGTGGGAGTGAGTGGGTGGGTGGGAGTGGGTGGGAGTGACTGGGTGGGTGGGTGACAGTGACTGGGTGGGTGGGTGACAGTGACTGGGTGGGTGACAGTGACTGGGTGGGTGACAGTGACAGTGACTGGGTGGGTGGGTGACAGTGATTGGGTGGGAGTGAGTGACTGGGTGGGTGACAGTGACTGGGTGGGTGACAGTGACTGGGTCGGTGACGGTGACTGGGTGGGTGACAGTGACTGGGTGGGTGGGAGTGGGTGGGTGACAGTGACTGGGTGGGTGACAGTGACTGGGTGGGTGACAGTGACTGGGTGGGTGGGTGACAGTGACTAGGTGGGTGGGTGACAGTGACTGGGTGGGTGGGAGTGGGTGGGAGTGAGTGACTGGGTGGGAGTGACTGGGTGGGTGGGAGTGACTGGGTGGGAGTGACTGGGTGGGTGGTTGACAGTGACTGGGTGGGTGGGTGACATTGACTGGGTGGGAGTGAGTGGGTGGGCGACAGTGACTGGGTGGGTGGGAGTGGGTAGGTGGGTGGGTGACAGTGACTTAGTGAGTGGGTGGGTGGGAGTGACTGGGTGGGTGGGTGACAGTGACTGGGTGGGAGTGAGTGGGTGGGTGACAGTGACTGGGTGACAGTGACTGGGTGGGAGTGAGTGAGTGGGTGACAGTGGGTGGGTGGGAGTGAGTGGGTGGGTGACAGTGGGTTGACAGTGACTGGGTGGGTGACAGTCACTGGGTGGGTGGGTGACAGTGACTGGGTGGGTGACAGTGACTGGGTGGGTGGGTGACAGTGACTGGGTGGGTGGGTGACAGTGACTGGGTGGGTGGGTAACAGTGACTGGGTGACAGTGACTGGGTGGGTGACAGTGACTGGGTGGGTGACCGTGACTGGGTGGGTGACAGTGACTGGGTGACAGTGACTGGGTGGGTGGGTGACAGTGACTGGGTGACAGTGACTGGGTGGGTGACAGTGACTGGGTGACAGTGACTGGGTGGGTGGGTGACAGTGACTCGGTGAGTGGGTGACAGTGACTGGGTGGGTGACAGTGACTGGGTGGGTGACAGTGACTGGGTGGGTGGGTGACAGTGACTGGGTGGGTGACAGTGACTGGGTGGGTGACAGTGACTGGGTGACTGGGTGGGTGGGTGACAGTGACTGGGTGCTTGACAGTGAGTGGGTGACAGTGACTAGATGCGTGACAGTGACTGGGTGCGTGACAGTGACTGGGTGCGTGACAGTGACTGTGTGGGTGACAGTGAGTGCTCGACAGTGACTGGGTGGGTGACCGTGACTGAGTGAGTGACAGTGAATTACCTTGACCGGGTGGGTGCAGCTTGCCGCCGGATGCTTTCCCGTCCTGCCCCCGATATGGGACGTGGGCTTGGGGAGAGGGCTCGGGGCTTGGTGGGGGGGCACGGGAGGTGAGCTCGGGGGAACGCAGGAAGCTGGCCGCGGGGGGAGCTGGATGTTACTTCCCTCTCCGTCCCACGTTGGGAGCGGGCCCTGTTTGCCCTGCGCATGCGTGCCGGGACCACATGGATTCGCCATTTTTTAAACTTTTTTTAAAAATGTATTTAATTAACTGTCGCCCGGCCGGAGTCATTGCAGGCCGCACAGAGAGGTCAGACGGGCCGCATGTTGTGCAGGCCTGTGCTACAGTGTAACATGCAGTCTGAAGGCTGCTACAACTGATACACAGCTAGGTTTTCTTTCTCTTTCCTACTACAATTTTGGAAGCAGGTATTAATGTACTAAGCAGCGTTAGGCCACGTCCATAGAAGGACAAGCCGCGCTGAGCCGTGCGGACGCTCCGCGCTGAGCCCCGGCATCCTCAATGAGGATGTCTTTAGAGGGGGCTCACGCGAGCGTCCGCAGGCGTGCTGAGGCGCTGGATTTTTCAGCGACAGCCAAGCTGTTTTTCAGTGCGCTGTCGGCTGAAAACATCCAATCAGCGCGAAGCAGCGTCAACGTCACGGCACCGTGACGCTGGCGCCGTGACGTCAGTACATCACGGGTGATTGGCCCAGCGACGTCACTGCCCCGCCTCCCCCCACCTCCCGATCGCGCCCGCTGGCGTCAGCGCGCCCCCACACCTCCCGATCTCGCCCGCTGGCATCAGCACGCCTCAGCACTGCTCCCCCCCTCTATGGGGGAGAGATGGGGGTATGAGAGATAGATGGGGAGTATCGCATAGGTTGATAGTGAGGGGTTCTGGGGGAGATATGAGGATGATGATGAAGGGTGCTGGGGGAGATATGAGGATGATGATGATGATTTTACCCGTGGAGCCCAATTTTTTTTTCCTTGGAGCCGTTCGGCCCTTCTCGCTTTACGAGTTGTGCAGGCCTGCTGTAGCAGGACAACTAGAAAGATAAACTAAGGTGCAATGCAGGTGAACGTATATAGTAGAGACATAAGTTAACACAAGTGTAACATGCAGTCTGAAGGCTGCTACAACTGATACACTGATATACTGCTAGGTATTCTTTCTCTTTCCTACTACAATTTTGGAAGCAGGTATTAATGTACTAAGCAGTGTTAGGTTACAGGTGTGGATCTACTTAGGAGGTTCCTATTCTGCTGAGCTATACCAACACTTTAGCTACATCGGCTGATTTATAACTATGCTATTTACCTAAGTAGCAAGTGTTTGTAAGGGAAGTATATTAGCAGATTACCATACATTATTTAAGACTCTAATTTGTTATTTGAACCATTAGACTTTGGTAATACTGCTTATCATATACAGTCAGCATACTATGGGTTAATAGCCCAGCACTGCTACACCCTTCTCTACCACCTACCCGGGGATTTTAATTAACCTTTTGTATATATTTTTAATTGTTATTGTGTTATATTGAAATAAAATTTTATTACTTTTGATTAATTGTGAGAACAATACTCACCCTGGTGTCGATTCTACGAGGAATACACTACTCCTCCAGTGGGTTATTGTATACCCCTACCACTATGGTATTTATACTATACTTTGAGTGCAGTAATTGGGGTTCTTGTGTTAACTTTGGTTTACTTATGTCTCTACTATATGCGTTCACCCAACTGCACCTTAATTTATCTTTCTAGTTAATTGGAGAGCATTGATTCCATTTCTATAGGTTGTGGCATTACCCACCAGACCTTCGAAGCTACACATTGTAGAACATATGAGGTTAATTAGGGCAAGAGATTTGATACATCCAGTTTAAAAAGACTTCTCTTTGCTACTCAGTGACTTGAAATAATTTTAAATGCATTGCAATAGAACATGTTCAATTAACCCTATCGCCCACACGCTGGGTTAACAGTTTGTATCACTGAGAAGCTTTTTGGATACTCACATTAAATACACTAGTCCCCAAGGGGTTAAAAGTCAAGTGGGATTTGAAATACTTTAGACATATACGGTATCATTCATGGTTATTTTTAAATAATTTGGTATTTTTAGACCATTAGGAGGAAATTAGATTATATATACAGCACTATCCAATGCATGGTGTTATGAAGTGTTACTTAGATAGTGTCTTTCATGGTTAAGTTTATCCATGTTAATAAAAATCTTATGTAGTAAATTGACTAAATGTTGATACTATGAACTCTAGTGTATCATTTATAGTGGTGTCTTTAGTAGCAAAAACTATATACATCTAATGATGATAATAAATTGTATGCGAGGACAAAGGTTTATATCAATCCAGGGTTGCAGACTATATATGCACAAATTATTTTGATACGTGATCATTGTCAAGTCTTTGATTAGATTCAGCTGTTTTTAAGAATGACATCATGCTAAGGAGATACTTATACATAGTCTCCAATTTGGATTTGTTAATCCTTGAAAAAGATCAATTACGACATGAAACGCGTAGGAGGATTTTTCTACTCTTTGCCAATGACTTCAATAAAGTAATTTTTTTTTTTATATTCTTCTAAATTCGGGCCCCTGTGCATCTGCTTGCTGTTGCTCCATTTGTTCGTTTCTTCTTTTCCACCAGTATTATAGCAAAACCTGTCGCACACAAAAGGAACTAAACGGCAGGTCACCAAGACATTTGAATGATGATTTAATTTGTCGACTGATGTATAACAAAGCACAACGTTTAAGAAAGAATCCTTTGTGTGGTGAGATTTAATATTCCCCTTAACATTTCTCTGATACTAAAGCTGACTGCAGAACTGTAGAAATTACAGATTTTGTTAGGCTGGAAAAGGGAAAAAAAAAATATATTATTTTCTTTTTTCTTTTTTCCCGTTCCTGTAAGACCCATATCAACAAAGCTTCATTACGTCACATAACATTATGTTTACCTAACTTAATGTCAAAAAGACTAACTGTATCTTCAAGGGTCATTAACAAAATGTTAAGCCATGTTTTCTCCCATAAAGAGAATAGCATCAACAAGGGTTGAGTGATATACCGATATTCAGTGATATCACAATAAGCCTCCGGTGTGCCGATATGGGAGATTACCTTTTATCGCAATATCACTAGATGCCAGTGTTCAGAGGTACAGCTTTGAAGCTGCCGCTGTGTATACGGTCTTTCTGCCCGAGACCCCCTCCATTCCTTCTTCCAAATGATGACTCGGCGGTGGGGGGTTGGGGGGGGAGAAGCAGCAGATAAAAGGTAGGAACTCCTCTCCTCACTTTATTTGTTAAAGCTGCAGTTCAGTCTTTTTTTTTTTTTTTTTTTTTTACTTCAATAGTTTTATGTGTGCAATCTCTAATTACCTAAAGAACTATATAGCTGCAGGTCAATTCGTTCTCCATGTATTGATAGGTCGAAATTTGGTGACATATTAAAAGCTGGGATTTGTTTATAATCTGCTTGTCTGTCAGTGGAAGCTCATGAATATTCATGAGCATTCCTGCACTGACATGTGCTAGAGGGAGGGCAGGGCTGACAAAGGGGTGTGCCAGGGCTTGTGATAGGACATGAAGGGGCAGTGCCTTAGCAAATGGCTGTTAAAATAGAATAAAAGAAAATTGGTCTTTCAAAGTTGTTTTTTTAAAAACAGAAAATGCTAAAAGTATTTTTTCTAACTACAGAACTGATTTATTAAAAAAAACACATGCAGGATATTGACTGAACTGCAGCTTTAAGCCCTTAATCACCCCACCCTCTCCCTGGAACATTTAACACCTTCCATACCCTCCCTCTGGGACTCTTAACCCCTTCTCGACTCACCGCTTGGTACACTTAGCCCCTTCTCTACCCCCCCTTCTCCCAGGGCACTTAACCCCCTACACTTTAGCATGCTCAGATTCTTTAAAGCCCTAGTTATATACTCCTCACGCTTTAATAATTCAGTTTGACAGAATCAGATTCAGTTTGTAACTTCACATTCCAAAACCATCACACAGATTTTTAGGAATAGGAGAAAAAAAATATATATATAAAAGCTTTGTGAGATTGATCGATGGACATCCGCAGCTCAAAGGATCTAGCCAATCCGCGTCAGATTTGGATTTAGGTGGAAAATTCACCCAGCACTAGTTATGAGCCCTGATTTAGCAGAGCTTTGTGATTCCGGGCCTAAGATTAAATAAATGTGCACTGAAGTCTGGATGGAAATAAGGTAAAAGAGCAAAGACCATACCAGAAACAAGTATGTATGTATATCTTTATTTATATAGCACTATCCATGTATATAGTGCTTTACAGCAGTAACACATGGGACATAATAGGAATAAGCGCTTCATACATAAAAGTAGACATTAGAAAAAGGAGTCCCTGTCCCAAAGAGCTGACAATCTAAGTGGTACAATTAGAATAGACCAAGATTTTCATCACAAGGAACCACTTTGCCCTAAATAATTAAAAAAAAAAAAAAAAAAATTGTAGGAGACTGCTTATCACTATTTTGTGATCGAATACGGCTATACCTTTTGATGCATTATTGTTTCCTTCATGTCCACCCACCTCCAATAAAAGGACTTGTTGATTATGAAGAATGTTCTGTATGTTCATACCTTCCATGGCTTTAGAATCAACTATCAGATTCGCCAAGTCAATAATAATTATATCAATAATACAAGCATTTTGTTTGCTAGGGCTATTAAAACATAGGCAACAGGCTTATTTATGTGAAATGTTCTGCGGAAAATGTACAATGGTTCAAGATAAATATTTTCCCTAGGAATTCCAATGCTGCTCTCCAGCAGTTTTGCCCCTTTTCTGGGTCTACACAACAGGTATAACAGTGCAAGAGTATGAATAGTGAAATGTGATGCACGCATGTGTACTGCAGTATGGCAACATCTTGGCTCTATACAAAACTGAAAAGACAGTGCAAAGGTCTATTTTGTAGCAGAAAACTAAATGCTATTTTTAATTAAAAAAAAGAGGTTGACTTTTCAGCATGTTTATAGTTCTGGTCATTTCCCAGCATACAAAACAGTAAAACTATAATCATTTCTCAGGCACTAATCAACTGCCAGAAAAAAGATAACAACAAGCACCATGACTGGTTTTAATTTCCTGTTTTGCAATAACCGTTCTAATGGGAATAGTTGCCGTTCTAGATAATGTTGGATTGCACATTTGCTCTTTTGGATGAGACATTAAGGCTCCCCGTTTCATTGTACCATCGCAACGCACAACGTACAGGGCATTTTTATTAACCTGATAAATGTTGCTTTATTGCTTTGTGAGCTTGTTACAGAAAACAGATGAACATAGTTCAACTGCACATGAATGGAACATTTGTTATCACTTATGTGGTCCGCTGCCCATATTTATTATGTTTCCATGATCAAATACTTTTTTTTTTGTACTATTTTTGGGTTGCGCAGTCATGAATTGCTTGTTTTCCTGAGCGCCAGGGTTCATTCTGCTGCTGGCGTAGAGGCCGAGTAACCAGTGTGCTCCGATAGCTTTGCCGGAGATACCTAGAATTCAAACCTGCTTGTTCCTTGGGACTTGCTGCTTGCCAGAGACGTGGAGAGCGATGCGGAGCCGATGTTAGCTGTAAATTCAAAGTGGTTTTTTTATTTTTATTTTTTTATTTTTTTACGCTCACTGGGGTCACCCTATTCAGGATGTAGGGTTCCCAGATGGCTTCTCCAAAAATACTGGACACAATAGTGAAGTGTGTGATACGCTCGATAACACTCCATGCAGTTACCTCTTCTCCTTGGCCTCACCTTCAGGCTCTTGCCACCTCCTCCTGATTGGCAGCTGCTGCTGGGTAATGCAGCCAGCTAAACCAGGGCGGAGGAAGCTGTCCAGCCCCTAGCAACAGCCCTGCTCTCTCCCCGGTTAGATAAATCCTGTGGCCCCCCAAGCCGGTCAGGTCACGAAGTCCAGAACGTTAATACCTGCATACACATACATGTCCAGTATAACCTTTAATTTTTTACTGGGCAGAGAGTCCAAATACAGGACAGTCTGGTTCAATACTGGTCACCTGGCAACCCTAGCAGGTACACTCTCACAGGGGTTATAAAACTATTATTTAAAAGGAGGTTGGGGGTAGTATTATAAAAAAAAAATTCTGTGCGCAGACATTGTTTGTCTTCTTTACATTCCTGTGTGGAACATTTTGTTAGGATATTGCTTGACCTGCAGCTTTAATCCGTCCTATGTGTTTTTTTTTTTTTTTTTTTTTTTTAAATAAATCAGTTCTGTACCATGAGAAAATACTTGTAGCATTTAAAAAAAAATAAAAAACATTTTTTCCTATAGCAACCATATACAAAGTCACATCCCCTTCCTCTTCTGAAACCGCATCACCTTTTTGAGCCCTGCCCTCTAGCAGTGAACCAATAGAATCTAGTGTACCTGCCTGGTCACATGATCTTCCCCACAGAACTTTGATTGTCAGTGCAGCAGAAGATTACCCAAGATTCATTTAGTGAACCCCCAGCCGAATTTCAGCAATTGATTACAGGAGAACGGATCGATCAGCAACCTAGCTAATCACTTGTCAGTGTGTAGATTGTATTGATGCACATATTGAATGGGGGGGGGGGGGGGGGGGGGAAGCTTGAACTGCACCTTTAAGAACCACCAAATTTACTCAAATAGCAGGATAATAAGTGTACGTACTTCTTAACAGTGGAGAATAAAATGATGAAAGTGGCAATTTTTTAATGTGTTCTATTGAAGACACACACACTAATGCTGAGATTCAAGTATTTAAGTGAAATGATTATTCCATTTAAGTGCTGAAGAACATAGGCCCAGTTAGGGAATTGGCATAATAATAATAATAATAATAATAATAATAATAATAATAATAATATATTTACATTTTACAGAACACAATTTGCAGACTATTCCAGCCTTGCCAAAAACTATGTGCCCTGCCACATGGTGTGCCCAAGTAGTGGCCAGGTTATCATTGCAATGAAATGGTGCCAGCAGTGTGAAAAAGGACAGGATGTTGCCAATGTCCTCCCATGTCCACAACTCCGCTGTGTGCCTTGTTGTAGTGCCACAGTAAGAAGTGCGTGTTCCTGTAGCACGGGTAGAGGGAAAAAGTACGTCAAGAACCACGCAGAAATGCAGAGATTGGGGTCACCACTATGCAGAACTGGAAAAAAAAAAAAAGACCAGGGGGTCCCTGGAGCCGAGAGCAGCTAGTAACCTGCTGAGCCTAGATTACAAATATAGAAAACAGGAGAGATAGACAGCACTACAAATAATGTTAGAAACTAAATACATGGTGCCAAAGGAACAAGGAGGACCCCAATTCCACCAAAATAATAACAAAAACATAATAGGGTATTTGTCAAGGTTCTGCTCGCCACAAACCAGGGTCGGACCGCGAGGCTGAGGTGGGGTTGTAAAAGCACCGACCTGAGACCGCGCAGGCTGATCCGGATTGCGCAGTTCGTAGTCATATGTCGCAGGATCAGGATTGGAGAAGACAGCGTCGTCGTTGTACAAGCCAGGGTCAGAACAGGAGACGTCAGGATAAACATTGTTCATGCAAGAGTTCGGCAATAAGGAGATAGGAGAAACCCGCTTCAGCTTAGGAGCGCGGGGTTGGCCTTTGCGCGAGCGACGACCATGGCCCATGGTGCTGGTCACAGGAGATGGTAGGCAGACCAGAATAGCACACCGTCTTGCTGCACGGGTGCACCAGTGCTACAGCGCAAAAGTCCTGAGCGGGCAAGGGAATCCACTGTTCAGCGCAGGAACCAGGACACGGCCTCTCTATATTAGGGAAAGAGTAGGCCCCAGGAACCAGGAAGCTGTAGATACAGGGAAACCTGCGCTACAGTGCAGGAATCCAGGAGACTGCAGAACGCAGGGACGAAACCACTACTTAGTGCAGGAATCCAGGAGGCTGAAGGACGCAGGAACGGATCTCTGCTTCAGCACAGGGGAACAAGCGGCTTGAAGGGAGCTGAAGGATGCAGGACGTAACCTGGAATCAGCATTGGAGAACAAACGGCTTGAAGGAAGCTGAAGGACGCAGGGCGTGACCTGGTATCAGCAAAGGGGAACAAGCGAGAGCTTGTGGCAAAACAGTTGACATCCAGTAAGGACTATGCTCGGCCAGGAGCATTATGGGCAAGCAATACTTAAAGGCCAGCGGGCCAATCCCCGGCGGGGGTGTGAAGGTCCTGCCCCTAATGAGTGAATGCAAGTATAGTTTGCAATGAAAGGCTGCACAGCTGCAGTAGATACCAGAGGGAGTGTGTATTGCTTTGAGTGAATCCAGGCTGCAGCAAACCTCAGGAAAGCTGTTCCAGAACTGCACCGGTCTGCAAGGTAAGGTAACCAGTAAACCGTGGAGCGGATTCCTTACAGTACCCCCCCCTTCACGCGAGACCTCCGGGCGAACATGAGCACTCAGAGTTGGAGGCCCGGGAATTGTTGCTGAACCGTCTAGGATTGGGGCTAGAGTCGTACTCCAGAGACTCATGATTAGTCCTTAGTGTACCCCCACCCCCCGGTGAGAACTGTGGCCAGACAGGACCATCCATGGGCCTTGGGGACATTGAGTTGTTCCTAAAATTCTTTAGGTAGAAAGGGCCTCCGTAAACGAGCAGTTCTTTGGTGAGTACTAGGATATAAGATTGATGGAGGAAACATCCTTGGTACATGGCTTGCCTTGCAAAATGTCTTGGAAATCCAGGGCTGTGAAGAACCAGAGAGTTCCAGAGCAAAAACGGTAGAAGAACCCCCACTGAAAGCCCAGTCCTTAATAAAGAAACCTGAATCTAGGATCAGCGGCCCTGATAGTTGATCGAATACACTAGGAGAAACTTTGTAACAGAAAAAGTCTTGGCTGACCACTGCATGTTGGAATTTGCGAGGAATTTTTTCTCTAGAAGGCTCCCAAGTAATGGTTAGTAAAGGTATAGGCTGGTTAGAAGCATCTCCCGGTATTGGTATGGAAGGTGACAAGGCAAGCAGTAAACCTGGCATAGGGACCGAAATCTTGGGATACGTACAGAGTATTTCCAACTGAGAGGAAATAACAGGGGCAACCGAAAATTCCGAGGGACAAAACCATGGTTTAGCAGGAGCAGAGAAGCAAACAACAGTAGAGCTCTCTAATACTGGGAAATCTTCATTGGGAGATAATATTGTCAGTGAATCAGGGATAGTCCTTGGGATCTTCAAATCAGTAGCTTGAGAAAAAGGCAGAGCCAGGGTAGTGGTGGGAGGGAAGCTAACATCAGAAGCTGAAGTCTGTACCTCAATGACAGGGCCCTGAGAATCAACAAGCAGCAAGTATGAACTATGAAAACTCTTAATGACATGCACCTTAGGAGTACAAAGAGTCTTCTCTAAAACTGCAATGGCCCTAACCACAGGGGTACCTAACCTGACAAAAACATGAATTGGTGTGTTTTCTAGTGCAAAATCTCTGATCACAGGACTCCTAACCGATAGTGAAGGTATCTGGGTTTGATTAGAGAAAAAATCAGATGTATTGATAAGTGACATAGAAACACTTACTGAGATTCTAAATTTGCTGGACATGTGAGAAAAAATACCCTTTAAGACAGGAGCTTTAATTTCTTCCCAGAGTAACCCCATGTTTGCTGGGGCATATTTAGACACAGTACTGAGGGACTGGGTTTCAGCAAAGGCAGGACAGCTAAACAGCTCAGAGTTAAACCCCAGGACTTGTAATATATGCATGGTGACCTCAGACAGTACTAAGGGAGTGACCACAGATATGCTGATCCCTGGAGAATTAGCCTGGAGAGAGAAATCAGGGGGACCCCCAGACAGGATACTCCTTGTAGGAAGAGCTTCAGAATCCGAAGGAGAATCATTACCTCTCAGAGTCTCAAAACTAGAAAGACACAATTCAGCGAAAAGAGAAAGAGTGTGCAAGCTTTTTACTAATCTATATGGAAAAGCGTCACTTTTGGGAGAAAACCGTGCGTCAGCAAACATTCCTGGGAACATAATATGAACCCCAGGAGAGACATACAGACTACAGTATGCCTTTAACCCTAAGCTTAAAGAGGAGGAGAACTCAGACAGTACACGGGGGTTAATCATAACTGTACTGGTCTCTGAAGTAGGTATTTGGTAAGGGATGTCTGGGAAACCAGAACTTACTGCAGACTCCATAATGTGGGAACTATGCGCTGAAGCAGGGATCACCGCTATGTGGGCGACAGGCTGGTTCAGTGAAATATCCGGGAGAAGGAACTCTGCAACTAAGCTTAGGGAAAAACCTGACTCCTGAATACATTTAACAGGAACCAGAACTTTAGCCGAAGTCTCCGGAGACGAAACTGCGGAAACTTGAGCTGAAGCAGGGGATTTATAGCAAAGAATATCTAGAGACTCCGTACGGTTATGGGAATCCCTCAATGCAACCTCTGCTGTCTGACTTGTGGACTCACTCTCTGAGGCTAAAACGAAGGCATTAACTTGGAGGCAGCAAGAATTTACAGGGGTTAATTCAGACCATACCTGAGAGTAGAACATAGGGAGACTTCTCTCTGAATTGGGGAAGACAACGGATTTCTCCTCTGGAGCTAGAGCCGTGACCATGGCTGACAGAGAACAGGGATTTACCAAAGGAAACTCAGAGAGCTGCCCCACAGGGGTTAATACAGAAATGACCCTGGGAACAGAACTTAGGGATTCTTTCTCTGACGGGGAAGCCTCACAGGCCTGATTGGCTGGGGTTACAGTAGACATATCATTGGAATCAGGGAATCCGGGCAAACAATCAGGGCTAGGGACCGTGGTAGTTACTACGTTGGGGAGCAATGCTAGTGGGACAGTTTTGTCATTTCCTGGAGAGGGAGGTATGTCCCCAGGTTTAGCGACAGGACTGGCAGCAGAGCGGGACCGCCAAGCGTCAGCGCAGCTGGCGAGGAGGGAATCCTGTTCTCTTATGCAAATGTCCAATGTTATGGAAAGTATACAGAGTATGTTTTGTACGTGAGCCAACATGAGGAGAGGGTCCTCTGGTACTACGTGAATGTCCAATGATAAGGCCAGGGCATCGAGTGTACTACAGGCGTTGACCAGTTCCACAGGACACAGCTCCTCCCCAGTTAAAGGGGAATCAGGGGAGCAAGCAATGTTAGCAATGGCCAAAAGACGGGCCAGGTACTGTTTTAAGTCTCTGAGGCAGTAAGCCTTATAAACCAGATTATTACGGCATGTCTTTTGCAAGGGAGTCAAGCCCTCCAACATAAACGGATCTTCCATCAGAGGTATTATATCGCACAAATAATTATCCTCAAACTGGGACTGGTCTACAGGCTGGGACAGGTTTTTAGGAAAAAACTTACCAACCCACACCTCAGCGGGGTCCGAGTTTGTAGGGCCGAGCATACTGTCAAGGTTCTGCTCGCCACAAACCAGGGTCGGACCGCGAGGCTGAGGTGGGGTTGTAAAAGCACCGACCTGAGACCGCGCAGGCTGATCCGGATTGCGCAGTTCGTAGTCATATGTCGCAGGATCAGGATTGGAGAAGACAGCGTCGTCGTTGTACAAGCCAGGGTCAGAACAGGAGACGTCAGGATAAACATTGTTCATGCAAGAGTTCGGCAATAAGGAGATAGGAGAAACCCGCTTCAGCTTAGGAGCGCGGGGTTGGCCTTTGCGCGAGCGACGACCATGGCCCATGGTGCTGGTCACAGGAGATGGTAGGCAGACCAGAATAGCACACCGTCTTGCTGCACGGGTGCACCAGTGCTACAGCGCAAAAGTCCTGAGCGGGCAAGGGAATCCACTGTTCAGCGCAGGAACCAGGACACGGCCTCTCTATATTAGGGAAAGAGTAGGCCCCAGGAACCAGGAAGCTGTAGATACAGGGAAACCTCCGCTACAGTGCAGGAATCCAGGAGACTGCAGAACGCAGGGACGAAACCACTACTTAGTGCAGGAATCCAGGAGGCTGAAGGACGCAGGAACGGATCTCTGCTTCAGCACAGGGGAACAAGCGGCTTGAAGGGAGCTGAAGGATGCAGGACGTAACCTGGAATCAGCATTGGAGAACAAACGGCTTGAAGGAAGCTGAAGGACGCAGGGCGTGACCTGGTATCAGCAAAGGGGAACAAGCGAGAGCTTGTGGCAAAACAGTTGACATCCAGTAAGGACTATGCTCGGCCAGGAGCATTATGGGCAAGCAATACTTAAAGGCCAGCGGGCCAATCCCCGGCGGGGGTGTGAAGGTCCTGCCCCTAATGAGTGAATGCAAGTATAGTTTGCAATGAAAGGCTGCACAGCTGCAGTAGATACCAGAGGGAGTGTGTATTGCTTTGAGTGAATCCAGGCTGCAGCAAACCTCAGGAAAGCTGTTCCAGAACTGCACCGGTCTGCAAGGTAAGGTAACCAGTAAACCGTGGAGCGGATTCCTTACAGTATTCCAGCACTCACTGACTAATAGATTGATATAAAAAGTAGGAATATGCCAAATGAAAAATGTAATCATTAAAACCACAAGATATAGCAAAACATAGGACAATGTTATACATGTGAGTAATACAAAAAATGACCCTAAATAAAGTAGTGCTGGGGAACAACACAGGGGAAGGAGAAAAGACAGAAAAAACCACAAGGGCAACGTGGGGGGTGGGTGGTGTTGGAAATAGAGAAGAGGGGAATTAGGGGGGCAACATTTTGGGGTAAAGACCCCTTCCTCAGGCCCAATTGGACCAAAGGTACTTTCCTAAACCTCGTGTCACCAACAAACTATGCATCCATACTCGTGGACGTGTGCGATGTTTACTCACACAGATGTAATCGAGTCACCGGCATGCTCAGCGGGAAGGATCCGGACTAGTCAGCACTTATCCCCTCTTTCTGGACTGAGATGCACTTGTATGATCACATGACCTCAGTGTTCGGCTTTGGGGACGGCCGCTTCGTCTCATGCCTACAAATGACGTCATCAGTGTGTGCCTATATCTACCCGGGTAATGCGTGGACATATTCAGCAACCCCGAGCAGCAGGAGAGAGAGTTAGAAGTGGTGATTCACATCAAATACTGAGGACTTTGACGGTTGGATTCTCTTACTTGCTAGTGCAGTATACATCCTCTTGTTGGATTTGGACTGTGCTTATTTAGCCTGCATTTATAATCATTATTATCAATCTTTATTTTTGGGTTTGTGTAGTTTGTTGGGGACGCAGGGTTTAGGAAAGGACCTTTGGTCCAATTGGACCTGAGGGAACGGGCCTGAGGAAGGGGTCTTTACCCCAAAATGTTGCCCCCCTAATATCGCCCTTCTCCATTTCCACAACCACCCCCCGCGTTTCCCTTGCGGTTTTCCCTGTCTTTTCCCCTTTCCCTGTGTTTTTCCCCAGCATCACATTATTTGGGGTCATTTTTTGTATTAATCACATGTATGACATTGTTCCATGTTTTGCTATATCTTGTGCTTTAATTATTACATTTTTCATTTGGCATATTCCTACATTTGATATCATTCTATTAGTCGGTGAGTGCTGGAACACCCTATTGTGTTTAGATTGCAAATATATATATATCCCCCAATAAAATGAACCACACAGATTATGCCAGTTTAAGTGTCAACAATTAAACACTTGGACTGTATAAAAAAACACTGTTTACCATGGCAACCCGGTCAATTTATGTTGGACAAACAGTTATCATGAAACAAAAATAACTGAGAAAGTCAATTCTAAATCCTAAATAACAGGGACGGTGTAACCTTAATCTGGCGGTTCATGGGTTTCCAAGAAAACAGCTAAGCGAGAGGGCGGGGAAAAAAAAATGGAACCCCCCCCAAAAAATGAATGTATTAAACAAAAACATTTAATACATTTAATTTTGTTTCCCTTGTTGAATTGATCATTTATGGAGGTGGCGAGTGCCGATTTTTGGGTTTAGTTCCTTTTTTTTTTTTGGAGATACAGTATGTATCACAATGTTCAAGAGACAGGGGGACATTTTGCATCTTATTGTTATACCTACAGTATTTCTACCCCCCTGTGCACCAGTCGACCATTTAAAGAGAGTCAGCCTGTCATTCTCTTCTGATTCAGTGTCTCTCAGGTTAAGTATCCTAATAGGCGGTGTCTATGTTGCCAAAGACCGTGCGCAGCACGATCACAATGCCTTAAGGCAATGATTGCGCCCATAGACCACGCGTGCGCGACAGCAGGAGGGGGCGCGAGGTATCAGTTCAATCTGATTCCTCGTCTCGACAGTCAGGTCACGTGAGAGGTCCTCCCAAATGAAGGCAAACCAGCTCTGTGACGCACCTAGACCCCCCCACGCAGTGCATCTAGCATTGCCAAAAAGCGCTCCTGTTAAACGCAGGTGACATCACACGCCTCTGCGTGGTCGTCGACAGCATGGATGCAGCCTTACTTTCTCCAGCTAAAAAAACTTCAAGAAGAACCTTGCTTAATAGTATTTTTTTTCCGTTACATAATCCTGACAATGTATGCAGCACTATAGAGGTGCAGTGCTCCCGCGAGTGAAATTCTGTGTTGGCAGTGTCCCTCCCGCATGCAGCCAATTTAAAAGTAGGCCGCTTCTCCCGTTGGTGCGTTGTGCATGTTCTGCTGCAACGAGCCAGCAGGAGTAATATCGCCGGCTACATCTGTAAATGGAATTTTGCAGGTACCTCGATTCCCTTCTCCTTGCAAACTAATTGTTGCTCCTAAGTAACATGAAGATAAAGTAACATGAAGATAAAGTAACATGAAGATAAAGTCACATGAAGATAAAGTCACATGAAGATAAAGTCACATGGAGACCACACACTGGGATTGAAATCAAGTTCCCCCACTTCAAAGGCAATGTTCTTACCACTAAGCTACTCCTTCACCTATCTCTATTTTGACAAGCTCTGTACGTATTCATTACATCCTTGCCATGACACAGACACCGCAAAGTCTCCGGTCTACATGTAATGTTGGCCTCTGATATATAGTGGGCGTCGTGCATGCCTGTCGCCCAAGCGATCTGTGAACTGAGATTGCTCACACCGGGGAGGCGTGGCCGTGATAACACGAAGCTAGTTCGCCCTCAGTTGAACTACTCACTTGACCCGGCCGTCGCGCGCAAAATCACATTTTTCTATCGGCTCAAAACTCTGGCGCGGTTGCTTTTCTTCGCGTGCTCACTATGGCCGGCCTTAAACAGCTCCTGCACTACGTTTGCACCGCAAGCACCGTCGCTCGCGCGATGGAAGCAGCCTAAGAAATTAAGCTGTATGCAAAGACAAAAAGTGCAGCAAACAGCCAAGAAGAAACTGCCGACAGCTAGCATGAAGCCACCATCCTGTAAGGAAAGGGTGAGAAAAGGGACAATGTAATAAAGTCCCAAGTCCCACTAAACAGGTACAACTAGTATCCTGTTTCAAGAGTATTACGCAACCTAAGCAAACAGAACTCTGCTTACACGAAACATGGAACACAGCCTTGTTAATATTTTATAGAGGGGGGGGGGGGAAACCTATGGCAGGTTCTCAGTGTGGTGGTGTTTACATTGCTTCAATGTTGTGGGCGGAAAATATTTATTTACCTATAAACAGGGGAAATGTAAATGGTGTGTTGCTTGATTTTGAAAGAAATGGAGGGTGTACACCTTGTAGTTTTTCAGCTGTATTGGATAGCTCCATGGTATAACATCTTTCCGGGTACTCACACTAGACAGCAACTGCACACTGCTAACTGTCCAAAGCAGAAACACAAAACTTGGCACTACCAGTTTTGAAAATAAAATATTGTCGTCAAAGTTTCTTGGTACAGTTACACCCCCATCAGGACAGCAAGAGCCCACCCACAAAGGGAGATACACACACACACACACACACACACACACACACACACACACGTTTGCAGAAGTATTCACCCACTACCGATAATGTCACAGTTGTTAAATTACAAATAATGTATTTTCATTTGTTTTAAACAAACAATTTTTATTCAAAGCTAAAAAGCTGTAGTAGCTAAACTGAACACTGTTATATGAGAAAGAGGAGGAGGAGGTTAAATGTTGGCAGAGGAAAAATAAACCAGTGAAATGTACTGTTTGCATAAGTATTCACAGCCCCTTAAGTCAGTATTTGCTAGAAGCACCTTTTGCAGCAATTACTGCTATTAGTCTTTTTGGATCAGTCTCTACTAGCTTTGTACAGTAGGATGGTGACATTTTTGCCCATCTTCACTGGAAAATTGATCCAGTTCTGATCATTTTGTTGGGCACATTTTTAATTCAATGGCCTAATCATTTTGTCTGCATATATTTTGATATAAGAGCCCTAAAGAATGTAAACACGTGAGCCAGACTCCCTGCACTCCATAAAGCCATATAACCTCTGTTAACGTAACATTAATACTTTCTTCAATAAAGAAAGAAACTTATTTTAATGTCACCTAAAGCCTAGCACTATGAAAAATGGACGTTAAGGAAGATGATTTACAAATTAAACGTAATTTTTTTAAATTTTATGCAACGGTGTTTCCCTTACCCTAAGGGAGATTTGGCCATTACTTTACATGTGGTGTACATGTGGTACCTGCTGGTAACAGGAGGGCTGAGTCGTCTGCCGATGGTAGTTGGGACACAGAACAAGGCTTCTGGGGTTCATACCCTACATATCACCTTAGCAGTACAGCACCTCTTTCTGCCGTAGGCTCCAGGGAACTGAAGATCTCCCACGGTAGAACCGATAACCTTTCCCCCCCAGTAAGTTTACACATCAGGCCGGAGGTATATGTAAACAGGAACAGTTTATTGTCTCTATGTGCAGCACAGTACACGACAGGGATCTGCCCAAACAGTCTCTCACAGCTACCCACGGAAGGATGGTCCCTGAACCTTCACTACAGGCCAAGGGCACCCGCAGCAGTCCCAGCTCTTTCCTGCCCCCTAGCAGAGGCAAGGTATGGTCCACACTCACTCTCCCCGAAGGGAAGAGGACAAGAGAAAGCCCAATATGAAGGCTCTTGGTGGTGTGACAGGCCCCTCAAGCGGGTAGAGGCAATACTGAATTTGGGGTGGCACTGCCCTTAAGTATAGCCAGGAGGAGGGCACCAGGTCTGTTCCATGATTGGACATGCTAAGGTCTGATGTCACCGCCTCTTGCTGTCACTGAAGTGCAGCTCCTTGGAGGGGGAAAACCCAATGTCAACTACTGGCAAGACCTGCTTATACCAGGGCATACTGCCAGTACAAGGGCAGAATAGTAGCCACAGGTGGCCTGGCTACACTTATGTATTTATCAAATGTTTCACCAGAAAGTAACATATTGAGAGTTACCTCGTTTTCAAGCATGTCCTGTATGACTTAAATAACGTGGTGTTATTTCTCTTCACTATTACCTTCTACTCGCCTCCAAAAGTCCCATTTCATTGTGTGGGTAACATCAAGACTTCAATAACGTCACATTATTGGAAGATAATGTAGTGCTATCCTGAAATGACTACCATGCCACCATGGATGTTATTTTTGCTTATAATTAGCTACATAGATAGGGTGGTTAATGCAGGGTAAATAACGCCCATACAGCCATTACTTAATGTCACATTATCTACCCTGATTTTACAGAGTTTAATGCATCTAGTGTTCTTCAAATTCCAGTCAGCTCACCACCTCTGATCCTTCTGCGACGCCGATATTGGGACCTTCTCCCCAGCTGTGGGAGTCTCTGCCGTTAGCTCCATGAGCTCGGTCACGTCACTTCCGGTTTTCAGCTTGTTGGCTAGCCAACAAGACGAAAACTGGAAGTGACATCCGATTGAAACGGACAGGACGGAGCTCATGGAGATACCGGTAGAGACTCCCACAGCTGGGGAGAAGGTCCCAACATCGGCGTCTCAGAGGATCAGAGGCAGTGAGCCGATTGATCACTCACGATGTCCTTATATTGTCAACTGCTTTAATTGATTGTAAAAATATAAGAGCCATACTCACAATCTATACAAACATAAAAATTCATTTTCTACGGATTTGTGCCGTTTTGCTGTTTTTTCTACCCTGAGGTGCATCTCTCAGTGTATACAACCCACAACATTTGCCACAGATTTGGATTTGCGTATATAACATCGTCTACACTAAGTAGGCACAACATATGAGCCAAGATAACAGCTTATTACCCCTTTGATGAAAACACCTGCACTTAGATGTTTTATGTTTTCCTCTTGCCGATTATATCCCATGCTCCCCATGGAATTTGAAGAACATTGCAGCCTTTCTGGGACCAACTGAGACAGTCCCTACCAGAGGGTCTGAGCAGTGGAGTGTGTGTATGTATATGTGTGTGTGATCACTTTCTTGCATCACTTTAATGCATCTAGGCCAGTGTGGGGGCACCACTGTAATAGTGCTTAATCCTGAAATTGCCAGGATAGCAGTGATTGAAGGATTTGCCTGTCATTTGTGAATTACAAGTAACAAAGTTCCTATGTGTAGTCATGGACAATCTATAGCTTTAAAGGGCTGTATGAGTTACAAACCATTAATCTTATATGCATTTAAAACAGAGCTGCACGACAAGCAGTCATTTTACGAGTTCAATAGAAATTAAACATTTATGCTTGGGGTCCTTGATCATCCAGCAAAAGTTGTAGAAAATGGTGGAAGGAGGAACGCACAACTTTGTGATGCAGGGGAAAAAAAAAAAAAAAAAGGATCTGGTCACATCACGTTACTTGAAAAAAAGCTGCAAGTAAATTCCACTATAAGCAGCTTGTCTCAATCATACATGATGCAGAGTGATGGTTACAATGACAGAAGCAGTGTTTTGGGAAAACCCTTCATCAGATCCCAATAGCAATAGGGGTGATTCAAACCCCATTAAAAACACCCAAACATGCCCATCACCTGCTAAGATATCACTATGGGTGGTATGGTACCCTATCCAGTCCTGTTTTATCTTTTAAGAATACAACCCAATTTTTATATTAACAGGACTTAAGGCTTTTTCCTGATCAGTGCATTCAAATCGGATGTTGTTCTAATGTTCCTACCCGTAGCACAACATGTATAGGTGGGTAACATGTCCCATTGTGTCTTCAAGTGCAACTCATTTTCACTATGAACAGGACCGTTTAAGCCGGTTCCCTCATTGGGTCATTAAATCAGAAATAGTACCTACCTGTGGTACAGCAAATGATGCACAATAGTCTATGAATGCTAGTTATTGGTATCTACTGTAGGTACCAACCTAATTTTGAGAGTTGGATCAGAAGGTACAGTATTTTTTTAACAGGACTGTTTAAAACGGTCCTGTTATTTTTATTTTTAGTTAGAGGCGCCTCAGATACTGTACTGGGAGCAATGTGGTCGAGTGCCCGTACAGAAGTAACGTAATATATAATTATAAACATGTACAGCATAACATTTTCATATGAAAGAATGCGTCATGTCTGTCAGTGTCCCAGTGTACGGCTAGCGGCCGTAATATAGTGTGTGAACAAACACAGTCATTCAGTGCCAATATATGATAATAGAAGCAGGACTTCTGTACATACATTAAATCATGGTGAATTACAAAGGCACCGTAGGCCGAGAAAGTAAAAAGATGATCTGCGTTATTGTTAATATGGACTTAGCAGGATCGTTGTTGTAGGCTTAAGACAGAACGCAAGTATGTAATAACCCTAAGATGGGAACATTTCAAAATGTCAGTTGGCATTAGTGAAAACAGGTTGCACTTAAGGACACAATGGAACTTTGATGAAATCACACAAATTCTACATGTTGGACTACGGGTAGGAACACTATCCCATTTGAATGCATTGATGAGGGAAAAGGCTTAAACACACATATGTTCATAGAGAAAACAGGTTGCACTCTTGAAAGTCAAAACAGGACATAGAAAGGATACGATACCACGCATATCGATATTATGTACTACATACTGCCATGTGTATCCTTATTGATAATCTGTATAAGTGATGGTTAACAATCTGAAAACCCTGGAGGTAGGTGTATTGTTTTAACTTAAATGAACCTCGCATTGCAACACACACACACTTTTGTTTTAACTACGTGCTGCTCACATTGTACTTTCAGCCTCCTGATCGACTACTTAGTATCACGTACATACAAAAAAGGATAATTGAACGTTGCTACTAAATGTTATTGGTTTACCTGGGAAGTATACTGCTATATGGTGTCTCACACACATTAATGACCAAGTGTGTACCATGAAAATATGGTACATATTGGCACCCATCTTAGAAGGGGAGAGGTTTCACCGATTTATTCTCTCATATTGCAGCTGTTTTTTCCCCCAAAACGTTGTGCGTCTGTTACTGTAACCATCACTCAGCTTCAAATAAATCTATGTATGACTGAGCCAATCTGCGTGTAGTGGAATTCAAGCAAAGGGCGACAGGACTTGCTGCTTTTCTTCAAATCCAGAAAAGGTTGGCATCTCTAACTGAAGACATTAAGAATTCTTTAAACCAGTAGTGTCAGTCAGGTCAACCTGTTTAACATCCTTTAGTGCCAAGAAATCACAGATGCCGTGTCTGCATCTTCTCCTCATAGGCGGCCAGAACCAACTGTACCCTGGAATGCGTTAGACTCATACCTGCAAAGAAAATATGCAGGGCACTTACAAAGAGTTATTCCTTAAACTGCAATAGCCTCAACCGGGGCACAATCACACAGAAACTCCTATTGAAGTCAATGGGAGGATCCCTGCAACAGTGCCCCCATCAGCACAATCAAAATGTTATGAATAAACCCCCTAAGATAAAAGCACACATCCAAGACATTTATGAAAGCAAGGAGAAAGGTATGGCATCCAACACATGATATTAAGTGCAATCCCACGTAGCCAGCAAAAATACATTAGGATTGGCTCACATCAACTAAGCTAAAACTGCCAATAGCAAAGATCTGGATTATTTAGTTTCTCTAGAAATAAAAGTATCAATCTCCCCTACTCAAATTGTTACTTTCTCCCGGGTGAGAAAAGTGCTACTTAGACACCCCCCCAGCCCCCTCTCCCCTCAGATGTTTAGATACTGTATTTACCTTTTTATGTTCCAGTGCTTCTGGTCCCTTTTAGGAAATCAATATGGCAGCCATCTAAGACTCACTCCCAGCAGTTAATAGGAAGCCACAATGTTAAGAGCAGGACTTCGCAGCTTTCTATTGGACAACCCTGGTTGCTGCCATTCATTTTACGACTGCACAAAAAGGTAAATTATATTGAAGGCTCTGATTGGGATTCCCGTTACAATTACTCAGGAGATGGGGGGGGGGGGAGGTTATGTCTGTGCAAACTCTTGTTGAACACAGTGCCATCAGACAAAAGGGGGCATCCTGAGGGAATCATGCCCTTCCTAAATATCAGATTACCATGTTTACCAGCAAAAAGGGAGACGTGGCTCTCTCCAAAGAGGAGGGAAAATGGAAAACCCAGTTACATGCACTCACTAGATGCCTCTATAGTAGAGTTTATGAGATGACTAGCACTCAGTGTTCGGTAAAGATGGGTAGGAGTAGTTACCCTGAACAGGTAGAAATTAGAAATCTAATGAGTAATACAAAGTAAACTTTATTTATACAAACAATAGAAAATTATAGGGGTATGTAGGGTAACCTAAAGATTGGTGAAAGCTAAAACCACGAGATAGTATTATGTAGGTACTTTCATAGGCAGGTACTGTTAATGATTGATCTACCTATAAGGCTACAGCCCAAGTCCTCCCTGCTGCACGTACGCCTGGCGGCATGGCAGCACGCAGAGACTACAGCCACGATTGGCGGTCTGTAGGGGAGATCTAGGGAGAGCGAGGGGGCATATCTGCCCCGCCATTGGCTTCGAGCAGCCACGTGACGACAAAATTCTTGTCTTCCCTGCCAGCGTACGCGTCAGCACTTTGGGCGCACACAGCCACTGGGGCCTGCCCCATAGAGGGCTGTGCTGTGGGGCACACACGCCGTAGCAAATGCTGTCATGACCACCGTGGACTCAGCCTAGAGTTGCATAGGTGATCTAAAATGCCTACAATTTGGGGGATGAGAATAGTTAGTTACTTGCCAAAATAGATGTCAGACCTGTTGGTCGATACAAACTCAGGAGGTCCTCAAAGTTCATATCCACCAACAGGTCTGGCATCTATTTTATTAATCTCCGATTCTTACAGCTACCATGTGTTCCATAGCAAGCCATTAGTAACACTAATGGAGACAATCACAAATAGAATGAACAATGTCATGCTAAGGGGAAGGCTCTAACCATCACGTGTGCACTTGTGAGGCGGATGGGAGGAGGGGCTACGCGCCGACGTCACTGCACCGACATTGGCTTTTGGCAGTCACGTGACCGGCCCTGCGCTTCCCTCAGCGGGAAAACTTAAATGTGTCTGTCGGCTGCAATTCCACATGCCTAGGCACGCCTGCGGAAGCGCCGTCTAAAGCCGTGCTAATAGGGATAATGTTTCCCCTCAGCGCGGCTCAGAACGTTTTTTTTGACCATGGCCCTGGCCTAACTGGATGAATTGATTATAATGTGTTAATTGCACCAAGGTTCCTACCCCCTAACCGGACCCCATACCTATTTCTTTAACACCATTTGAGAAAAATGTGTAAAATACAAAGTATTAAAAAATAATAATCAACCAACTAACTATAACCCCATACATGTCAACTGCCATTAGTACGCTACTGTCAAATAAAAACATTATATTTGTAGGAAATCTAAAATATAATAGATTTGTCAATGGAAAATGGCCCCCTTCGAAAAACAAACACATGTAAAGCTTTCACACAGTCAGATTTGACCTCTTCCAGTGACTACAACGATAACACGAGAATAACCAAACAAAATGTAAAAATAAATAAATAAATAATGGTGACCGTTCTGTGGTGTGTTGCAATATATTAATAAATATAGTTATAGATATGCAATATATTAATAAATATAGTTATAGATACACACAACATACTCGTGTATTAGTCCTGGTTTCACATCCCCATGGCCAAAAATATTCCATATATGGAAATACTAGTCCACACATAGCGATTACGGACTTTAAGGCATTTCCTTACAAATCAAAAGGACAACAGAGCTGGGATAGTCAATCAAATAAAGGGCTTGCAACCTTTATCCAAACCTTGATTTCAATTAAGTGCTGGAGTAGCATGCAAATACACTACAGTACAATGCTTTACAAACTGACTTCACAGATGCAGTTTCTGCATCTATCCTAGGACACCGCCCTGCACTGTTTGACGTACACCTACAACAAAAAATACCCAGAGGAAAAAAAGAAATGCACACAAATATTCTCAAATTAGATTACATTACACCCAAATAACATTTATGAAGGGAAAGTCGAAAATATTGTATACAGGTTATTAGGGGGGAATAAATGCAAAATCGGTGTGTAGAAATATATGCACAAGGAAACTAAGCTGCAAATGACCTGAAAAAGTATTAAATAAGCAATACAAGCAACACGTGAAAAAATAATAATATTAGATATAGAGAGAGACCGTGTCAGTCGAGCTTCATAATCAAAAACGAATGTACGATACCTTTCTGTGGCTAACTAAATGCTTTTATTTGTGCGAGCTTTCGAGATATATTGATCTCTTCTTCCGGCGGTGTTACAATAGATAAAGCAAGAAATGGTTTTACATAAAAACAGTGCATCCTGGAATGTATCTGTGACTGAAGCCTATCCCTCCACCCCCGTTCAGTACGGTGTGTGGTGTGTGGGTGGTGTGTCTGTGTGTGGTGTGTCTGTGTGTGGTGTGTCTGTGTGTGGTGTGTCTGTGTGTGATGTGTCTGTGTGTGTCGGTGTGTGTCGGTGTGTGTCTGTGTGTGTCTGTGTGTGTCTGTGTGTGTCTGTGTGTGTCTGTGTGTGTCGGTGTGTGTGTGTGTGTGTGTGTGTGTGTGTGTGTGTGTGTGTGTGTGTGTGTGTGTGTGATGTGCCTGTATATAGTGATGTGCCTGTATATAGTGATGTGCCTGTATATAGTGATGTGCCTGTATATAGTGATGTGCCTGTATATAGTGATGTGCCTGTATATAGTGATGTGTGAGTGTATATATATGTATAGTGATGTGTGTGTGTATATATGTATATATGTATATATATGTATATATATATATATATATATATATATATATACAGTGTTCGACAAACCTATACATTTGCTCGCCCCGGGCGAGTGGATTTAACATCGTGGCGAGCTCCTATTGGCCCAAGCAGCAAACGTTTGTTACTAGGTGGCGAGTAGATTTTTTTGTGTTGCGAGTAGATTTTTTGGTGATTTGTCGACCACTGTATATATATATATATATATATATATATAGTGGTGTGTGTGTATATAGGGGTGTGTGTGTATGTATGTATATATATATATATATATATATATATATATATATATATATATATATATATATATATATATATAGTGATGTGTGTGTATATAGTGGTGTGTGTGTATATATATATATATATAGTGGTGTGTGTGTGTGTATATATATATAGTGATGTGTGTGTGTGTATATAGTGGTGTGTGTGTGTGTATATATATATAGTGATGTGTATGTGTGTGTGTATATAGTGGTGTGTGTGTGTGTATATATATATATATCCCCTCTCACTCCACACACACCTTGTGTAGAGCACAGTTTATACTGTGGGCTCTCCATTCATTTTTATTCACACTGATACACATACACACTCTTTCTTCACTTGCTTTCAGTTACCCTTTGACACCTCCAGCCATAAATCTCATCCACACCGGGGTAAGGACCAGCACAGATAACATTCCAAGAGACACTGTTTTTAAGTAATCCTTGCTTCATTCATTGTAACATCGCCGGAAGAAGAGATCAGTGTATCTCGAAAGCTCGCACAAATAAAAGCATTTCGTTAGCCACAGAACGGTATCATCTATTTATTTTTTGATTATTGAAGCTCGGCTAACACGGTACTGATACCTCTACACATATATATATATATATATATATATATATATATATATATATATATATATACATACACATACGTGTATGTGTACGTATAAAGTGTCCACAGTGTATACACTCCCACCTATTGTAAAGCGCTGTACACACTGTGGGCCCTTTATAAATTTATATTTACATACACACACATCCATCACTAACATTCAGGGACCATTTAACACCTTAAGTCATAAATCACATACTGTAAAGGGGGGAGGGATAGGTTTTAGTCACAGGTAACATTCCAAGATGCACTGTTTTTAAGTAAAAACTTTTCTTGCTTTATCCATTGTACCACCACCTTACTGCAATACCCCCCCCCCCCCTCCTCCGGGGGCAGCGCAACCCTCCATCTCCCGCACGGGCAGGGAGGCAGCCACAGGGAGCGGGGCAGAAGGGGGACACATCACCCGCTCCCCCCTTCCCCCCCCCCTCCGGGGGCAGCGCAACCCCCCTCCATCTCCCGCACGGGCAGGGAGGCAGCCACAGGGATTGGGGCAGAAGGGGGACACATCACCCGCTCCCCCCTCCCCCCCTCCGGGGGCAGCGCAAACCACCCTGCATCTCCCGCACGGGAGGGAGGCAGGCACAGGGATCGGGGCAGACCACACAGCGGCAGATCGGGAGTGAGCACAAGTCACTGGGAGACTCATGAAAAATCATGAGCTTCCACTGACAGACAGAAGCAGAAAAAAAACAGATCCCTTCACTAATTATGTCACCAAATTTCGCCAATCAATACATGGAGAACGAATTGATCTGCAGCTATACAGTTCTTTAGGTAATTAGAGATTGCACACATGAAACTATTGAAGTAAAAAAATAAATTAAAAAAAAAAGACTGAACTGCAGCTTTAAGTTTCAATCAATCCTTCAGTTAGTGTGACTCAGCAGCTACAATGTATATTACTAAGGTAACATAATCTATTGTTACAGTTAAAACCTGCTATTCAAATCAAAGGATGCTCAATACATTAAAACGCATTAAAAATGGCATTAAGAGTTCATGGATATTGCTTGGATTGCCACTTTAAAATAAATATGCCTTTTACCGACATATCTGAAAAAGATGAACATTTAAAAAAAATTAAAAAAAAAACAGGAAAAGGTGGTGGTGATTTTAAGTGCTAGGCTCCTTACTTGATATTTTTATTTCACTAAAAGTGTATGATTTATAAATACCGGAGGTCAGTTTTTATGTTTCTATGCAGGCCACCCAAGGGATCCAGAACAGTGACTTTGCCAAGTGAAGGTAACCTGCAGTATGATGAGAAGTTGGCTAATGAGGCTTCAAGTCACTGGCAGTGACAGCGGAGACGGGACGTGGGAAAGACGGGGCGCTGTGCGAGCCCCCCGGGGGCCAGCAGCTCTGAGCCCGATGCATCCTGCTCCCTGTATCCTCCTGCCTACAGCATGCAGGGGCAGCACCTTGCAACAACGGTATGTGGGCACCTGCCTCACCCACACTCTCTGGCGGTCCCGTGCTGGGAATGAGAGCTAGGAAACGTGCAATACTGCAGACACCGCTCACAGCTGTGTTTGTGATCCCAAGGATAGAGAAATATAGAGATATACACACTTATTTTCAAACTCATTCATCCACCTTAAACCATGGTAATATATCAAACACATTGTGATACATAATAACACTACTTCTACTAATAATAACATTCGTGCCCCCATGCAGTGAGTATAGAATTAGTGGAAGTGTCTGTGCATTGCCCCTCCCTCTTACCAGATTACCGATGTGTCGGACCATGTTCAATGGCGGGGAGGGGGGCAGTGCCAGGAGCTTCGTGTGGCAGCACAAGCAGGCGAGGAGTGACTGACGAAGAGAACAGGGCATCGGGGCAGGCCAGGGCAGGGGGGCTGGGTCTGGGGAGGAGGGGGCTGGTTCTGGGGAGGAGGGGGCGGGTTCTGGGGATGAGGGGGCGGGGTTTGGTGAGAAGACAGGGGTCTGGAAAGGAGGGGGCGGGTCTGGAAGCGGAGGGGGCGGGGTCTGGAGAGGGGAGTCAGAGACACGGACTAGGGAAGGCGGGGCGGAACCTAGAGGAGGCGGCGTGGCCATAGCGAGGAGAGACTGCTACAAAGCCAAGAGGCAGGAAGAGCGCGTAATAAGAGATTACGGGCGGAGTCATGAGAGGAAAGGGCGTGGCCCGCGTTGCTTGGCTAGAAAGTCGCTCTGGAGAAGTTGCAGCGGGCCGGGGACTCACGGGCTAGAAAGAGGGGGCGTGGCTAACGGTCGCAAGGAAGGTCATGTCGGGGGATGTGGGCGGGACTAATGAAATGTTGCTCCGCACAGCCAATGAGAATGCGCAGCGGTACCTAAGCCCCGCCCTTTGCACGTGGTGCTGATGGGTAGCTTGATGAGCTTGGACGGCTGATTCGCACTGTCAGGGAGTATAATGTAATCAATGTTTAGTTGTTGCTGGGTAAGCTCCCATGCTGGAAATGCGATGATTTTAAGGAGCCTAAATTCTATTTTTTTTTTCACACAACTGAAAAATAATGATTACTGATGGAAGGGGAAGGGAATTCCTAATTGCTGTTAAAGATTGTATTACATAATAAATACAGCAAATAAAAGTATCACTTGTGAGCCATTCACACGTCTCAGACAGGTCTGCATCTCTGCTTTTCCCCATTCTCTCCTAGAATACAATGTTTCCACTGCAGCAAGGGATTCTGGGAAATGATAGGCAAATGATTACAGTGTCATCTTTGGCTGCAAATCCATTTTAACACGGCCCCCATATAAATGTATGCCTGCAGTATTACACAGAATTTCAGCACAGCCTGGGTTAAAGAAGTGCATAGCCAGTAAACCTACTCACAGACAGCTATTTCAACCTTTTGGGTCTCATCAGTGTGAGGCTGGTTATACTGGCTTTGCAATTTGAAGCTCTGATAGGCATGGTCGGATTTAAAAAAATGATGCCCTTAGGTACGTACCTGGTGCCTCTCTCCTCCAGCACACCGCGCCGTCCCTATGCCTTGGTAACGTGATGTTGTGTGACGTCACGTTGCCGGCTGCGTATACGCGATTGGCGCTTGCCGACCACACATGTATGGCCGGCAAGCGCCAATCACATATGTGAACGAGCGGCTGCCAAGCACCGGTCGCAAAAGCGTGGGAGGCAAGCGTCAATTGCGCATGCTGTCCCCACCCCAACCTACTACCACAATGACATCTTAACAATGACTATAATCAAATCTATATGTAACTACACCTTTGTTTTACTAACTAATGTACAGCACCCTGTATAAGGGTGCTATAGTGATGTAATAAATAAGAGCAATCACATTAATTAGTTATATAATATATGCAGAACAAAATGTGTTGGCTTCGTCCAACTCTTTTAGGAGGTTTAGGTCGTGATTATACCAAAAGCCGCTGGCGCCGCTTGGCTCAAAAACAAATTGCAGCAATCCAATGAAAGTGCACATACCGTGGGCGACGCCTGGAACTGCAGGGCAGCAGACTGGAGAGCAGACTTGTTATTTAGTATAGGAAATGGTGCTCAAAAAATCACATGGGGCTCTATAGAAGGAAATTCTTCTTTTTATTCCGTCCATATATAATTTCTTAAGTATCCGGATGCTTTTTGAATGTCCAATATAATATATATATATATATATACACATACAGTGCTCGACAAACCCGGTCGCCAACTCGCCAGCTGCGATCGGATATTGGCTCGTGGCCAGTAGCTTTTCTCCTGCTCTGCAAAAACAAAATCCCCTGCTCGAAAAAAAAAAAAAATCCCTCTGGCTGTGACGCGGCTTGGAGTTGCCAGGACTTCCTTCTCTGCACGGGTAAGTAATGGGGGGGGGGGGTTGGGGGTGCGCGCGAGTGTGTCTGCTGCTGCTCCTCCTCCTCTTCCTATATATCCTCCTGTATAATTGTGTCACCTCCTGCTTACAAGACCTGCACTGATCCGGTCATGGAGAGGATGTGGTCAGTGCTTGAGGTGGGGGGGAATTTAATGCACTGTAATAAATATTTATATATACTGTACTGTACTGGTGTTTCTCCCCCCTTCCTCCGGCGCTCCCGCTGCCCGCGTGGGTCGGGTGCTTCACCCCCCTCCCTCCGGTGCTCCCGCTTGCCCACGCGGCTTGTGTCACTCCCCCCTCCCTCCGGTGCTAGCGCGGCTTGTGCGGCTCTCCCCCCCCTCCCTCCGGTGCCCGTGCGGCTTGTGTGTCACTCCCCCCCTCCCTCCGGTGCCCGTGCGGCTTGTGTGTCACTCCCCCCCTCCCTCCGGTGCCTGCGCGGCTTGTGTGTCACTCCCCCCCTCCCTCCGGTGCCCGCGCGGCTTGTGTGTCACTCCCCCCCTCCCTCCGGTGCCCGCGCGGCTTGTGTGTCACTCCCCCCTCCCTCCGGTGCCCGCGCGGCTTGTGTGTCACTCCCCCCCTCCCTCCGGTGCCCGCGCGGCTTGTGTGTCACTCCCCCCTCCCTCCGGTGCCCGCGCGGCTTGTGTGTCACTCCCCCCTCCCTCCGGTGCTAGCGCGGCTTGTGCGGCTCTCCCCCCCCTCCCTCCGGTGCCCGCGCGGCTTGTGTGTCTCCCCCCCCTCCCTCCGCTGCCCACGCAGCTCGGGTGTCTCTCCCCCCTCCCTCCGGTGCCTGCGCGGCTCGTGCGGCTCTCCCCCCCCTCCCTCCGGTGCCCGCGCGGCTTGTGTGTCACTCCCCCCCACCCTCCGGTGCCCGCGCGGCTTGTGTGTCACTCCCCCCCTCCCCCCGGTGCCTGCGCGGCTCGTGTGTCTCTCCCCCCCTCCCTCCGGTGCCCGGATGGCTCGTGTGTCTCTCCCCCCCCTCCCTCCGCTGCCCGCGCGGCTCGGGTGTCTCTCCCCCCTCCCTCCGGTGCTCCTGCTGCCCACGCAGGGCGGGAGGTAGTAGCGGGGTGTTTCTCTGTCACATTGTGTGTGTGTGTATGGGAGAGAGAGAGAGGTATGGGAGAGAGAGAGAGGGGTATATGAGAGAGAGAGAGAGAGAGAGAGAGAGAGAGAGAGAGAGAGAGAGAGAGAGAGAGTGTGTGTGTGTGTATGAGAGAGAGAGAGAATGTGTAGGACACCAGAGGTACCCCCCCCACCCAGTCAGTCACCCCCCCCCCCCACCCAGTCAGTCACCCCCCCCACCCAGTCAGTCACCCCCCCCCCCCACCCAGTCAGTCACCCCCCCCCACCCAGTCAGTCACCCCCCCATCCAGTCAGTCATAGTCAGTCATAGTCAGTAATCCCCACCCAGTCAGACACCCCATCACCCCACCCCCCCAGTCACCCCACACCCCCAATCACCCCACCCAGTCACCCCACACCCCCAATCACCCCACCCAGTCACCCCACCCAGTCACGCACCCCCCAAATCACCCCACCAGTCACCCCACACCCCCATCACCCCACCCAGTCACCCCACACCCCCAATCACCCCACCCAGTCACCCCACCCAGTCACCCCACACCCCCAATCACCCCACCCAGTCACCCCACACCCCCATCACCCCACCCAGTCACCCCACACCCCCAATCACCCCACCCAGTCACCCCACACCCCCAATCACCCCACCCAGTCACCCCACACCCCCAATCACCCCACCCAGTCACCCCACACCCCCAATCACCCCACCCAGTCACCCCATCCCCCCACAGTCACCCTCTCTCTCTCTCACCCTCTCTCTCGCCCTCCCTCTGTCTCTCTCGCCCTCCCTCCGTCTCTCTCGCCCTCTCTCTCCGTCTCTCTCACCCTCTCTCTCCATCTCACCCTTTCTCTCCGTCTCTCTCACCCTCTCTCTCCGTCTCTCTCACCCTCTCTCTCCGTCTCACAATCTGGATCTGGATATCTTATTTACCCTGTATATCTTAACTGCCCTATACTACACCGAAATAACCTATACTGCTTTCTTCCAGATCTGACTCAAGCTTCACATAGGAGACATCGGAATACCCCATAACCCAGAAGACAGGTAGGGAACACATCCACTTCAATGTATAACATTGCGGGAATGAGGGTACCTGGACATTGATGGACTGCGGATCAGGTAAGATTCCAGGCGGGATTGCTGCTTTAAATATTGTGAAGCGGGGGCGTCCAGACACTGGTTAAGGAGTGCAGGGAACTAGTCATTCACATCTGGCTTTTTTTCTTGATTTTACATTTTTACACACACGCACGCACGCACACACACATACACACATACACACATACAGACACACACACCAAGGACTAATTGTAGTATAATGTAATACAATAAATAAACTTATGTCAAAAACGAATGTTCTTACTAGGAATTTATTCAATTTATTTCATTTATGTTTTTTTTAAATGCGGGGCTGCGGGCGGGATTAGAGGCGGGGTTGGGGGCGGGACTAGGGGCAGGACTAGAGGCGGGGTTGGGGCGGGACTAGGTGGCGAGTAGATTTTTTGGTTCGGCGAGTAGATTTGTGGGCGATTTGTCAAGCACTGTATATATATATATATATATATATATATATATATATATATATATATATATATATATATATATATATATATATATATATATAAAATATAGCACAAAGATGGGTCTGTGTCCAGTGGTGTCCACTTGACAATCCACAAAATGGGACACAATCATTTCTTCCCAATCTAGTGTAGCAATATAAAGTTCATGTAGTAGCACGGTAATGCAGAAGATTCAATCCATTACCTGTCAGCTTGTCAGATCATTCCAAGGCATCCAAGGCATGCAGTCTGTAGTTGAAAGAATCCAGAAGCTGTAGAGAGATGCAGAGCACAGCAAAAGATAATACAAAATAATAAATGATGCAAAATCCAGGGCAACTCTATTATAAAGATCAATTTATTGCAAGCACAAACAAGATGGGAAAACGGGATGAAATGAACTCACGCGTTTCGTGCCTAAGCACTTTATCAAGGTGTAAGATACAATATAGATCACACAAGTTTATATACATACCGATTCTAACCATTTTAGTGATGAGTGACATCATCAGCAAGCGTGACTCAACCCTGAGTCGCGCTGACGCGACGTCCATCATCATTGGCTGAATGGATCATGTAATAACATAATTAAACACAATAAACTTTAATCAGGTTTACAAAACGAACAAATGAGCAAACATTGGAAAAAAAGATTTAAAAAAAATGTAAAAACATGCAAAAGTGTAAAATTAATGCAAGTGCCTGTCATATGACATATAAGCTGATAATGATGTTGAATATATCCTTTTAATTATTGGGTTTCCAAGATGTGATATATAAATTTAAATCATTCCTCAAATAATATATAAGAGGAAATACAAAGCCTATATAAATGCTCTATAAAGGAACAAATATTAATAATGCAGAATACTCCATATTGGAATCTGATGTATGGACAGGAGCATGCATAAAATCTTAATGTCATCTTTCGTTCAAAAACAGTATAAAGGACAAAAATGCCCTATAAGAACTTCTAAATTGTAACATAATACATATTATCAATTCAGATACTTGATACCTAATTCTGTTTTTAAAAATTGTAATATATACAGTTGTGTGAAAAAGAAAGTACACCCTCTTTGAATTCTGTGGTTGTACATATCAGGACATAATAACAATCATCTGTTCCTTAGCAGGTCTTAAAATTAGGTAAATACAACCTCAGATGAACAACAACACATGACATATTACACTGTGTCATGATTTAGTTAACAAAAATAAAGCCAAAATAGAGAAGCCATACAGTATGTGAAAGAGTAAGTATACCTTATGATTCAATAGCTTGTAGAACCACCTTCAGGAGCAATAACTTGAAGTAATCGTTTTCTGTATGACTTTATCAGTCTCTCACAACGTTGTGGAGGAATTTTGGCCCACTCTTCTTTACAACATTGCTTCAGTTCATTGAGGTTTGTGGGCATTTGTTTAGGCACAGCTCTCTTAAGGTCCAGCCACAGCATTTCAATCGGGTTGATGTCTGGACTTTGACTGGGCCATTGCAACACCTTGATTCTTTTCTTTTTCAGCCATTATGTTGTAGATTTGCTGGTGTGCTTGGGATCATTGTCCAGTTGCATGACCCAATTTTGGCCAAGCTTTAACTGTCGGACAGATAGCCTCACATTTGACTCTAGAATACTGTGGTATACAGTGGAGTTCATGGTCGACTCAATGACTGCAATGTTCCCAGGTCCCGTGGCTGCAAAACAAACCCAAATCATCACCCCTCCACCACCGTGCTTGACAGTTGGTATGAGGTGTTTGTGCTTATATGCTGTGTTTGGTTTTTGCCAAACGTGGCGCTGTCCATTATGGCCAAACATCTCCACTTTGGTCTCGTCTGTTCAAAGGACATTGTTTCAGAAGTCTTGTGGTTTGTTCAGATGCAACTTTGCAAACCTAAGCCGTGCTGCCATGTTCTTTTTAGAGAGAATAGGCTTTCTCCTGGCAACCCTTCCAAACAAACCATACTTGTTCAGTCTTTTTCTAATTGTACTGTCATGAACTTTAACATTTAACATGCTAACTGAGGCCTGTAGAGTCTGAGATGTAACTCTTGGGTATTTTGCAATTTCTCTGAGCATTGCACGGTCTGGCCTTGGGGTGAATTTGCTGGGACGTCCACTCCTGGGAAGATTGGCAACTGTCTTGAATGTTTTCCACTTTTGAATAATCTTTCTCACTGTAGAATGATGGACTTTAAATTGTTTGGAAATGGTCTTATAACCCTTCGCAGATTGATGGGCAGCAACAATTGCTTCTCTAAGATCATTGCTGATGTCTTTCCTCCTTGACATTGTGTCACACACACCTGAATGCTCAAGACCAGCAAACTGCTAAAACTTCCCCCATTCCACTTACTTCTCTTCGCTCTCCCCTCCCTACTCTTCCACTTCTCTCCGCTCCCCCCCTTCCACTTCTCTCCGCTCCCCCTCTGCTAAATTCTATGTTATGTTAGCTTTGAAAGTGACAGCACATTAAAACACGTCCTCTCTCTTCCCATTGGTCAGAGCAGGGTCATGTGACCTTTCTCTGCGCTCAAAACTCAAACGGGGTGTCTCCCCAAGCACCAACCTTGGGAGAGCATATGTGCCCGTGCATGAGCGGGGACGTCAAAATTTAAATTGCGAGAAGTAACCTTGGCAAGCACCACACGGTCAGCGCGGTCAGTGGCAGCGTGGCCGCAGCCTTAGACAGAGTGTATAATGACCAGTCGTAGTTGGTTCCTAAAAGATTAATTTGATAAGTAGTTAATATTTAGCTTCTGTTTCTTTGTGACTGAGACCACATGTATAAGTCATCCGGCTGTTGCTTTGTTCTTCACCTGTATATAATGCAGTGGTATAGCGGTAAAAAAATAGGTGTATGCCTGTATCAGGTATTCAGGTACTAATGCCTGATATTCCTCTGTTTAACGGCACACTAAAACGTTTGTTCACGCCTTGAGGCGCCGTTCAAAATACCGCACCCAGTTATAGCCTCACACAAATTTTCTTAATAAGCAATAGTTTGTATTTGTATCTCTTGGCTAAATGTCAGCTTTCACTTGTAGCAATATTCTCATGTCTGCTACATTCCGACCGTGTTGTGTTAAGTCAGCTCGGGGGTGTATTTAGCAGTCAGCATGTTTAGAATACTTGCGGATACAAATGTAGCTACTTACATGTAACAGTTTTTCAGAGCATGTGTTTGTAGCTATAGAAGTGAATCGGCTTTTGCTTTCAGCCGAGATGTGTGGGATTACATCTAACGCCAAACACATTCGTCCACTGCCTCCAGGTACTTCCGCACCATGACGTCACAACGCCAAATCACCTGACACACATTTCGCGCTTGTCAGAGCTTTTCCAAAGGTGAGGCTGCGGTCCTAGTGCGCGCGCGCCCGGCGGGGGGGGCAGAGCGTGCACAGCGCTGCACCCGCACACGCGGTCCTAGGAGGGAGAGGTTGCGACAGGAGGGGGCATGGCCATGATCTCACATGGCTGGTTCACCCTCATTGGCTTAACCGCCGGTGGGGGCGTGGCCACGGCTCCGTCGCAAGTTCCACACACAATTTTTTTGTGTGTGTGGAATCTTGCAGTACAGAGCGGCTGCTGAATGTGCACTGACGCATGTACTCGACCCTGAGTGACTGGGGGGCCGGTGCTTGTGTGCACTGCGCACGCCTCGGCGTGCGCTGTGGCAGTCACTGGGACCGCAGCCTGAGGTTCACCTTTGAGAAAGTGCTGACAAGCGCGAAACGTGCGTCAGATGATTTGGCGTGGTGACGTCATGGTTAGAGATAATCCCACACATCTCGTCTGAAAGCAAAAGCCGATTACTTCTATAGCTACAAACACATGCATCTGAAAAACTGTTACATGTTCGTAGCTACATTTGTATCCGCAAGTATTCTAAACATGCTGACTGCTAAATACACCCCCCAGCTGACTTAACACAACACGGTCGGAATGTAGCAGACATGAGAATATTGCTACAAGTGAAAGCTGACATTTAGCCAAGAGATACAAATACAAACTATTGCTTATTAAGAAAATTTGTGTGAGGCTATAACTGGGTGCGGTCTTTTGAACGGCGCCTTAAGGCGTGAACACACGTTTTAGTGTGCCGTTAGAGGAATATCATATTTTTTACCGCTATACCACTGCATTACTGTATATACAGGTGAAGAACAAAGCAACAGCCGGATGACTTATTCAAGTGGTGTCAGTCACAAAGAAACAGAAGCTAAATATGAACTACTTATCAAATGAATATTTTAGGAACCACCTACGACTGGTCATTATACACTCTGTCTAAGAGACATTCTTTTCATATAGAAGGAACAGAGGACAAACAAATACTGACAAAGAGAACTGTTTATGTACTGTATTGCATTTAAGATTAAGTAATCACTCAAGTAATATTAAGCAGCAGTGAATCTGGACAGTTATTGTTGGAAATAGAGCCTCTCTATGCAAATTTTTTATTTATTTATAAAAATGTTTTACCAGGAAGTAATACATTGAGAGATACCTCTTGTTTTCAAGTATGTCCTATAAAAAATACATGGTTACAATAAAAGAACAGGGTTATACAGTCACTTCACAGACATTCATGGACAGATAAAGTTGGAAAATTGGGTACAGGGAATAAAGGGCTTGTGATTTCAGATAGAAATAGAGCAGCTTTAACATCAATGCACATCAGCAAACGGCTCACGCTCAGATAGTAAATGTTTGAATATCCTACACTGTAATATCTGTATGGTTGTTACCAAAGGAACTAAACTTACTTATTGTGTAACATTAATATTCATATGATACATATTGAATGAGAACCAGATGGTTAATATATTCTAATATTCGTAGTAATAGGGCTTAGATGTGTGTATGAGGCTGTAACTTGATGCGGACACTGAACCGCTCCTCAAAGGCATAAATACACTTTTTGAGTGTGCCTATAACTAGAGGGTTATCAAGTACGAATATCTCCGGAACGTTGGTAATATCATATCTATCACTTGTTGTAATGATGCTAGAAAAATATCTTGAATTGCTCAGGATTAAAGTGGTGTAAGATGCATATTAAATCGCGAATGCCAGTGAAATTTCAGCTACTTCAAAAGCACATGGCCCCACAACTAAAAAGTTAAGTTGTGGCATGTTCTTTAAAGCATGCCCTAATTAACATGCTTTGTTATACTTTGTTTTATGTAACTTATATGGTCCAAATATGGCTTTTCTCACTATTTTAGTGATTCTGTGCACGGAGATAGCATCAATCTTCTCTGTGTTTAAGTAAATAAATATAAACATCATAAATCTGGTGTAATTTAAGACATCAATAATAAGCCAATACCTATTTCCCAATAAAACTATGCTATTGAGTAAATATTAATAGGGGACTGAGCATATCGATTAAATAATACATAAAAGAAAGAGGTGTCCAATAAGCATTACAATATATGCTATACTCTCAAATATGTATGTGGTCTAAGGGATTGGTCATTGATATTAATACCATACCCCTCTGTACAAAACCTTTTTTGATTATTTAAAAGGGTTTTAATTTGTTCAATCAACATTCAAACACTTCCGTGAGTGCATTCATTAGGGAACTTTTGTTTGTTTATTTACTAATATATTTATCCCTATTTGCACCACAGCTAATTACTATTGACTTTTACATTATTAGGCTGATGTGGGTGTTCTTTTCCCTTCTCCCCTAACCCCAATAGACTTTAAATATCCTAGTCATGCAAGCAAATAGGAAGCAAAACTGGATGACACCACGACTTCCTATTGGCCCACTTGAAACTGGACACTTAAACTGCCAGTACGAGAATCCAAACTAGCCCAGCCAGAGATGCTACCGGCATCCCCTACAGAGGTAAGTATTTCGGGAACCACAGGGTCCCTGGAGCTGACAATAACGCATTTCAGCTCCAGAGACCCACTGCTTCAATCCTGTTTTATTTTTTTTAAATATATCGTTTGGACTGCTGCTTTAATGCCTCTTAAACCAGTTGAAAGCATTCATCTATATTCTGGAGATCCACCGCTGTAACAGCTTTGCAAACGCACTGAGTGAGCACTGCAACAGTGCACTGGAAGGAGAAACCGGTGACGTTTTGAAAGTTCTCTACAATGTAAGTTAATATATTAGGAACACTAATGTTCATCCGCTAAATATATTACAATATGACATCAAATCTATAACTTATGTAACAGGTATTCCCCTGGGAGATTTCACTACTACCTGGTGTTCTTGTTGTTCTGTACCCGTGAGGCTTACAGGAATGCTGAGTGTCCGCCGATGGTAGAGGGGAAGACAGGACAGGCTTTATGGATCTTCCCAGTTCTTCATGGGTGCAGCGCCTCCATTTCCAGCAAGCCCCAGCAGGGCTGTTTGCAGTTCCTGCAAGGGAAACCCTCTTAGATTTAACCCTGACACTGCCTGCGCTGGTACCAGGGCTTAAGTGTTAGGTAGGGCAAATTAGTAGCCAAGAGGATACATGGCTACACTTAGTTGCAGCATTTTTAGGTGTGACAAGCTGGTGTTTCGTGCAAGTTCTGCACACTTGCCGCAAATGATGCAGTGACTAATTGGTCTGCGTCTCTGTAAGAGATGTGTGCAGAGATATATGTAATGGAGGCCGATTAGGGTGAAATGAAATCCTGGCTTTATTGAGCCTGTCCTTTAACAAGGCAAAATATACAAAATAAACAAAATAATATAATATAATAATATTTCTCCACTTTGGAGAAATAATTAAACCACAACTCCAGCCTTTGCCTAGTGGTCTTTGTTCCCCATGTGGGATGGGCACGGAGGTCTGGGTTGAACATGCTAGACATGTTCCCTTCGTGTCATTCCATATGGGGATGTGATTTTTTATTAACACTAGACACAATATATTATGTAGTCTTTATTTATGTCACTTCACATATACTGTTCACATAGTATAAAGTATAGGTCACTTTTCTGATACCTACACAGGGTGGTAATGACAAATTATTACAAATTAGTATACATCACGTATTTTATTATAATTACTATACATTCAGATTTAGGTTATTCATATCACTATTTCAATTTACATTATGAGAAGTGAGGTGTCAGTGACTGTATTGCACGGTCTGGTCAGGTCAGAGATTCTTGTTGATCTTGGATACTGTACATGTGTTATCTGCTCATCTATCTTTCTTTGGGGTATTTTATGAGACAATCAGTCTCATTATATACACATATATTGTTTTTTTCCTCGATGGTTCTCTGAGTGTATTCTTACACTCACATGGAGTACATACATGCACATTTAAGGTTTCCCCCTCTTTCTGTGTTCATTTCATATTTGATTGAATATATTATTTTTCATGAACTAATAGAGATATCTAATACATGTTGTGTTTATTCTATATTGTATTAACATTTCTATGATTCATATTGGTATACCTATATATTTTCTTCTTTTTAACTTTTTATTTTATTTGGATTAATTGTTGATTTTGTTTATTTTAGGTTATATTTATATTCATTTTTCCTTTAATTTTATATTTTTTTTTATAATTTTCTTTTTATTTTTATATAGATTATAGATCTAGTATTATTATCAAGTCCATTCTCCTCAAGCTAATTATTGCTAACATTACAATGTTTTTTTTCACTGTTCACTCAGTTAATTTCAGATATTTATTATATATAGATATTTTAAACTTATTCTGTGTAAGATTAAGATTGTTATGGTTTAAATCTATAGCTGCATATGTTTTTCTTATGTGGGGGTATCAGATTCATTCTCATTATGCTAATTGTTTACACCTGATTTTTTAATCTGTCTGTGCATAGCTAATTGGATGTGTGGGTGTATATATATGTGTCTAGCACACCCATAGTCCATCCCCTGATGAAAACAGTTTAGCTGTTGAAACGCGTAGGGTCAGGTGTGCTGTGGATTCCTTCAGCGTTGATTTATGAGTTCTGCCTGACATTCTCTTGCTTGCCATCTCCGTGCACCGCGTGACGTCATCTGTTCGTTCCGCCGCAAACATTGTCCCCGGTGGGAACCTAAACTATCTGGAGGTGTGTTCCCGGGGAAAGAATACTGTGAGGAGCCTGATGACTTGAGTTCCTGCTGGCAGAGATACACGAGGGCTGTACTGGATGCAGTGGTGTCATGGAGCAGAGTAGCAGAGCAGCAGCGCTTACAGATCCTTTGGAGCATGAGTATTACTCATACAATGCTTTTTTATCTTTTATGTTTGTGAGTTCATTTTATGAGCCTTTTATTGGGAATTAAACCATTTTTTGCACAGTAATGCACTAGGATTGGGCGCTTTTTTCTTCTATTTTCTAGTATATATATATATATATATATATATATACAACAGTCCTACAAGAAAGTCTCGTAACAGTTTCTGTTGTTGTAGCTGTAGGGGAAGCCTCTCTGTTCTCTTGCCCGTTTTTTGTTGGGCCTCTATTTGCCACCTGGAATCTCTCCAGGTGCTGGGCTGCCTCCTGCACAGTCACACGCCGGGTCTCTGATGCCTACGCGCACCGGAAGTGCGCGTCACAACTTCAGGCACACGATGACGTCAGAGCGGTGTGGGACAATGGGGAGACAGCAAACCCTGCCACCGGCAGCACCAGTGCCTGCCCCCCTCTCCCAGCCACCGGCAGCACATTGAGGGAAAGAAGCATCAACCCAGGACTGTGCTGAGTCTCTTTCCATAGAAATGATACTTATAGTCACATAATATAATTTACACTTTGCATTGCTGACCCTCCCAAATACATTGCAGTACTTATACATTGATTACAAATCACTTACTTTATATGGCTGGCTCTCTAGACTGGGGGGTTGCATTGACAGGGACTAAAGTGCTTGAAATACCTTCTTACATACACAAGTTACATTTATATATTCCCTGTACATCCCCAGATATTAAATACATTTGGCTGAAATAAATATTACTGAGACCGCCAGTTTACACAGTTTTATGGGTAGCGATTTGGGCTTCACCTTTATTTTGTGATGCCAGATACCCCTACTATCACAACACGTACTATAAACGTAGGCCCTTCACTATGTCTGGTAAAACGTTTAGCTCCATTTAAAGAATGTAACTTAAAGACTTACAGTAGGGGCTTATTCAATAAGCTGTGATAGTGCCGATCTTGTGCTGCTGCACGAAAAGCTATCACAGTTTTCTGAATAAGCACTTAAAGGCCTTGTTCAATATTGTTCAAAGTGGCAATTTTCAGCCCAAAATCACCATGGATGTCAATCGAGATGTTCATCTGAAAATGGCCTGAACTGCTATTTCAGACTATATAGAATTACCCCCTTAGAGGGGTTTATTTTCTCTGATATGTTGCTGTACTTTTCATGAGTTTTGCACCAGTATTGCAGACTTTAGTAATTACTGCACCGACACACTTTATTCGAGCAAATACCCAGTATGTACCTGGCAGATACCTGGAATGCGCCGCTCCTCACCTCTGACAAGCCCCGTTGCGTTTGCCTTCCCAGCCTGGGTTCATGCCTGGCTGACGGGCGGCTGATCTGTTAAATGATAATGATTAGGATTTAATAGGCTGCAATGCTTCACATGTCTACCAGATGGCATAAATTCATGAATTGTAATGCAGTATATATATATATATATATACTGTGCAGTATTGCAGCCAGCGGGAATAAAATGCTTCAATCCCTGCCTGGAAAATACCTAAATGCACTCGGGCAGAAAACAGTCACAAACCTCAATACACCCGGGTATACCCGAATTCGTGGGACTAGCCGAGCTCGAATAAAGTGTGTCGCCAGTGTATACCCCATTGTATTTCTCCTCACTCCTATTTCATATTGGTAAATAGTACAAATACTAAGTGTTGCTACACCATAAGACACCTTGTGCCCCTGAAAGACACTTTACAGAATTGTACATCCCATTACAGTACTGTACATCCCATTACAGTACTGTACATTCCATTGGTTTAATTGGTAAATTTGGCTCTTTGAATCTCGGAAACTACAGTACAGTACAAATGTTCTAATTCTCTGACTCAATCCTGAAAAATGTTAATGGTTTTTAAGAAATGATAATATTTTGCCATAGTTGTACTAAATGAAATGAGGATGGACCAGCTGATTGATTATCAGATATACCTCTGTGGTTGCATATTTTTCCACTGGACAATAACGTGAGATTGATAATAAGCAGGCACCTCAGTAAAGGATTATGGCTTATCGTTACAGATTGCACAGACAAAAGGCAATTTCCAAAAATGCAAATTTTCCTGGAACCAGGGTCACGAATGATGTATGAATAGTTCCAGTAAGCTTAACTCATGCCTTCCCTCTTTCAAAGCACAACAAGTCATTTTGTCTTTCTTAGTTTTATTGAGGAGAAATCACAGGAAGAAAGGTACTTGCAGATGTAGTGTAGGTAGAGAGTGCTTCTCTGTCTGAAGTGCAGTGTATCAAGGATAACGCAGTGTAAAACAGAAAGGCCTTGCTGGGGTAAATAGCAGGCAGTTACTCAGAGTCCAGGATGAAAAGGAAGTGAGGAGCAAGGGTCACACTAGAAGGGAAGTGAGACTATTCTAACTGTCAGCAAGGACAGGGGGGTAGGAATAGCCCACTCTCAGCTAGGAGAATATGAGATGCAGGCAACCAACACAGGCTGTGTAAACAACATGTAACAATAATGTTGCCTTTTCACATCCAGCTAGCTGCTGGGACAGGGAAAATAGCAGGAAGCTGAACTAGGGAGAAATTAATCCCATGAGCTGCAAAGGGAGACAGAGAATATGGAATCTGGTTCCAGGACACTCCCCGTCTGGTATCTGGTGATACCACTATATTCCTGGAATATGTGGAACATATGTGCAGTACAACAAACATAACAATGCATAGTTCGTGTCCACATAGCGATGTGAAACCGGCCGGTATCACTGGTTTCAAAGTCCCTTGGCCAAGGTTCTTTGGCAAAGGATGCCAAGCGGATGCACCGGTCCAGGTTAGCTGGGTGCACCTCAATGTCTTTTGCAAAAGTCTCTGGTCCTGTTTCTTTTCTTACTTATGGAAGAACAGTCATTTTGTCTCTGTAGTTTCACCTGCAGAGTGCATCCCCTTGTAGGTATGCCAGTCGTGGTAGCTTGTCGGTCTCCCGAGACAGACTCCCAAAAGGCTTCCACAAATGTGGCAAATGTGCATACTGTAGATATGCAACACCATTAAGTTCAGTTACTAATAAATACACGTGTCAGAAATACAAACTAAAACAATTTATGACATGTTCTACTAATTATGTTATATACAAACTCAATTGTGCCTGTGGTATGACCTATATTGGGAGGACAATCAGACCTCTAAAAGTGAGAATTTCAGAGCACTTAAGATCAATAAAAAAAGAAGATCCTAACCTACCAGTGTCTAAACACTTCTCAAATTGTCCAAAGGGCTCCAGTGAAACTTTCTCATTCAGTGCATTAGAACATATTCCTAGACACATAAGAGGAGGTAATAGGGAAACTGTACTGAACCAGAGAGAAATGTTCTGGATTTATACCCTCGGGTCTTTGGCACCCGGGGGTATAAATACTGACTGGGAACTCAAGCACTTCTTGTGAAATGTATGTTCATTATTTTTCCAACAACCAATTATTTTATATTGAAAGAAGAACAAACCTGTTACATTTAATGTTATGCATATCAAAAACAATGTATATATTCACAACATATCACAAGATTACTTAAAACATCATGGTATGTATACATTGTTCTTCTCATAATGCCTTTATATCTTCAAAAATAATAGAATGTAATTATAACTAGATGTATAACATATACTTTATCCATTGTTTAGATATAGCCATCAGTTTTTCACTAATCACCTCGAGTAAATCTGTGCAACTGTTCCAAATGTATACTTTCATGCAAAGAATTGGCACAATATATTTTTTATTGATATATCAACCCATTATGTATGACTGCAATATAGCCTATACAACCTGAATGAAAGATTCAGAGTTTGTCATTATAAACAATTTACATAAGTCACCAGGCACTTAAAAACGTTTAAACATACGATTGCAACCATACATTATGGATAATATCAAACTGTTTACTAAAGAGTCCTTCAGTTTATGCATAGTCTATATGCTTTAGATGTTGTTTTTAAAAACCACCACCTTTGATTATGCATGTTTTTTGTATGGTGGGGTGATAATGCTGGGTCCCGTTTGTAAACAAGATTTCCCCATTGCTACGGAGTGATGACGCTGCGATCTCCATGACTACAAGCCTAGCTTGTAAACAACCATCCACAGCATGGAGCCCGTCGCGTCACATCCGGTTCCTGACTTCCGGTATCATCACTTCCGGCCAATCGAGCCGCGGCTGTGATCAATTTGAAACGCAATGAGAGGCACTATATCAAGGGGGTCCCAGCATTACTTTTTCACTCTCTGACGAAGCGCCAACGAGGCGTGAAACGCGTAAGAGCTCCCTCCATTTTCCCTGACTGCATCATGATGTCTGAATAAAGAATATCTTTTAACCACAAGCTGCTTTCCTGATCATTTATGGCTGTGCTCTGACACACTGCCTCCAGCAGAATACCCACCTAGCTTGTCGGTCTATCACCTGGCATTTGGGAGAAGAAGATGGCTTTTGGCTCCTTGCGGAAGCGGATCAACACTCCTGGAAGACTGGTTGTCAAGTCTGGTCCAGTGCAGAGGGCGTCATTCAGGGAGACTCCCTGGTGCTGAGCGCTGGAGCTGAACACTACCCGGATTTGATCGGGTTCCTGAGAGTGGTAGACCCCAGATGATTGGAGGTACCAGCATTCTTCACCTTCCTTCAGTGGAGGTGCTGGCTTTGCGTGGCCACTAAGGAATGTCTTCTGGATGAAGGCCACAAAATTATGTTTGGTCTCCGGTTTCCTTTGTAGGTCGCAGCGGAGCGAAGTGAACCTAGAGGTGGCATGTTCTTTGTTGTTTGGAAGGCGTCTTCTTGGTGAATGGAATGGTAGCAGGGTCACCCAACTGCCCGATCTGTCCTTGAAGAGCTCCTTATCCATTAACTTCCGGAATTCTCCATCTTCCATCGACGGTACTTGTTTATTACCATCCCTTGTTGTCTGGAATGCTGTGCACCCTAAGTCATCGGTGCATTCCTCTTGCACGAGAACGTCTCCATGTATTTTGGTGATACGCCTTTGTGTCTTTTTGTTAACTGCCGTCAGGAGGCTGTTTTCTCCCTGGACATGAAGAGGAACAGTCTCTTTTGTCCTTGTAAATCCCTTTGTGAAATGTCTCTGCGACTATCTCTTTTTTGACGTGTGAGAAGACAGTATTTTTGCCATTGTGGCTTCACCTGCAGGGCGCAATCTTTTGCGGCTATGCCAGCCGTGGCAGCTGGCTGCATTTGCCACTTGGTATTCTGTGGAGAGGAACAGCTGTACGTCTTAGCCGTACCATTATTCGCTGGAGGACCGTCCGATCGTTTATTGTCTTTTGGACGATCCCTTTGTCGGTCACCTTTGGGAGGTTACTTTCTTCCTTCAGTGGAGTTGACTCGTCATCCTTGGTTGTCTGAACCACTAAGCATCCTAGGCCATTGTCACATCCCCCTGATGTGAGGATATTTTTGTTGACCTTGTCTCTTCTCTTTGCTTGGCCCTACTGTCTCTTGGACATGGCCAAGACATGGTTCAGAGAGGGATGTGTGTCCATATTCTGTTATCACCGTTCTGCGGGCGTCAACATAGTCTGGTCCGTGCCCTTTGTCGGTGCACATGTTGCCCACTATCACCCATCCTAGGTCAAGTCTTTGGGCGAATGGTGCGTTGTGGGGTCCGTTATGCTGTTTACGGACTTTGTGCACCCTTCAGATGTCCCTACCGAGCAGCAGCAAGATCTTGGTGCCTTGTTCTAGCAGCAGGATGTAGTTTGCTATTCCTCTGAGGTGTGGGTGATGACGTGCCACGTCTGGTGTGGGAATCTTGTCCCTGTTTGCAGCCATGTAGTTGCACTCGATGAGGGTGGGGAGAGCTATCTTCACTCTGTTATCCACTGAACGTATGACGTAGCAGCTTGCTCTTCTCCCTGTTGTCTCAGTTGACCCTGCACAGGTTCTGAGGGTGTAGGGTGAGGCATTGTCTTGTGAGTTGAATAAGTTGAAGAATTCCGTCTTCGCCAATAATCTGTTACTTTGATCGTCGAGGATTGCATACATCCGGATAGCCTTCTCAGGTTGTCCCTGGATGTGCACTGCAACAAGGCATATTTTGGAGCAGGATATTTTTTCACTTCCTTTTCCGCAAACCTCGGTGCACTGAGAAGTGACAGATGTTTGCTCTCCTTCTCCTTCCTCCCTGCCATGCTCCGCTATGGAGGATGGGTTGTTGAGTTGGTGGAGTGTCAGCGCCTCTGGATGTAGCGATGTTACGTGCTTGTCGCTTTTGCATACTACACATTTGATGTCTTCTTTACAGTCTCTGGCTAGGTGAGTCGTGGAACCGCAGCACCTGAAGCAAACTCCGAATTCTCAGAGTAACTTCTTGTGTTCCTCTAGGGACTTCATCCTGACCCCAAAGCACCTGTTAAGTGGGTGTGGCTTCTTGTGTATGGGACATTCCCTGTTTGGGTCCCTTGGTTCCTCGTCTCCAGCGACCGACTGATCGGGAGTAGTTTGGGTTTTGGGGGACACGTCCGTCCTGTGGACCGAGATGGGTGTTTGAGTGTTACCGTATCTCGCCACTGGTCTCTCATTCCTCAGGCTGCTTGCACTGTGTGTGCTTTGCGCACGCAAGATGAAGCTGGGATCGTTCCTTGTCCTTGCCGCTTCGCGGATGAAGCTCAAGAAGAATGAGAATGGGGGGAAGGCGACTTGCTTCTCCCTTTTGTATTTGGAGCCTTGTGAAATCCATCTTTCTTGGAGGTTGTAAGGTAGCTTCTCCAAGATGGGTCTCACTCCGCGAGCCGAGTCTAGGACGTTGAGACCTGTCAAGGAATGGTCTGTTCTCGCAGACTGCAGCTCCTGTAGCAGGTCCCCGAGTTCTAGTAACTTTGAGTAGTCTTTAGCTGTGATCTTGGGAAAGCTGTCGACTCTTTTGAAGAGTGCATCTTCGATTGCTTTGGGGCTGCCGTAACACTCTTCTAGCCTTTCCCATACTAGGTCAAGACCTACTTGGGGGTGGTTCGCATTTGCTGCCCCGAGTCTCTTTGCGTGTTCCATGGATTCCTTTCCGAGCCATTTGGCTAACAGTCTGAGTTCTTCCCTAGCTGAGACGCCCAGGCTCTTGATTGCGTCCTTGAACGCGAACTTCCACATACGGTAGTTCTTGGGACGGTCGTCAAAGTTGGTAAGTCCTGTTTGCACCAGGTCCAGCCGGATCATGTACTTGGCCATGTCTGTCAGGCCTGAGACATCGGCGTGTTGGTCACGTTCCGAGGTAGTTGCTGGGAGGGTCCATGTGGTCGCCTCTTTCTTGGCGTGGTTACGTGTTGACTGCTGGTCAGTGTGAGGGGCCGTGTTTTCCCATGTAGGTGTACCTGGATTGCAAGCCTGTTGTAGTGCATCTGTATGCGCGCTGGTATGTGGATCAATGTTGTGGCTGCGGCGGTCCCAGGTGGCGTGTACCCTTGAAGGAATAGCGTCTTTTCCTCGTGGACCTAGCAAGTCTTCGGTGTGTGAAGTTGCTCCCGTCATGTAGAGATGGTGCGCTGGTGTTTATACTGAAGAGGCTCCTTACGTAGTCTTCGGTGCGTTGGACTGGATCCTCTGAGGCTATCCATCTGTACGGTTGCTCCTTGCCGTCCTGTCGCACGGCTGCTTCTAGGAATTCAGCTTGGGCTATGGCGGCGGCGGCCCCCTTCTCTTGATTAAGTGCCTCTAGTTCCGCATCGAATTCAGCTTTCCTGCGTGTATTGGCTGCGGTAGTAGCGGCGGCATCGGCGGCGGTAGTGGCGGCAGTAGTGGTGTTAGCGGCGGCGGCATTAGCGGTGGCTGTCTGTTCCTCCTCTTCTATGCGCGCTCTTTCTGCCCTTACGGCTGCCTCTCTCCGACCATATTTGGCCCTGGCACGTGCGGCCTCTGCAGTGGCCCGCGCCTTGGTAGCGCTTGCGCTGGATGCGTTAGATTGCGTTGATCTTGCTGACCTTGACGAGTGCCTGGTTGCGCTGGAGCGCTGTGATGCAGTTTCCAGGAGGAGCTCTTTTCTCTCGCTTTGGGCGTCCGCTATGGAGCTGTACAGAGAGTGAACTCAAACAGAAAAAAGGCAATCAAAGGTCTGTGTAAGATGTACTGTCTGACTGCAGCGCTGCTGCCTTGTGTGAAGTTGCAGGCCCTGTGAGCAGTGTAAATCTGCTTGCTTGTTTGTAGGGCTGCAGGCTGTGTGCAGTTTGTTGTATAAAGCCAGCTGCCCTGTCTGGCAGTGTAAAGCTGCTTACTTGTCCTGGGGTGCAGAGACTATTCTGTATTAGCATAAAGTCTTTGATTAGCAGCTCCTGTGTGATTCCCCAACACACAGTCTCTGTTTTACTTTCCTGGAACCAGGGTCACGAATGATGTATGAATAGTTCTAGTAAGCTTAACTCATGCCTTCCCTCTTTCAAAGCACATCAATTCACTTTGTCTTTCTTAGTTTTATTGAGGAGAAATCACAGGAAGAAAGGTACTTGCAGATGTAGTGTAGGTAGAGAGTGCTTCTCTCTCTGAAGTGCAGAGTATCACGGATAACGCAGTGTAAAACAGAAAGGCCTTGCTGGGGTAAATAGTAGGCAGTTACTCACTCAGAGTCCAGGGTGAAAAGGAAGTGAGGAGCAAGGGTCACACTAGAAGGAAAGTGAGACTATACTAACTGTCAGCAAGGACAGGGGGGTAGGAATAGCCCACTCTCAGCTAGGAGAATATGAGATGCAGGCAACCAACACAGGCTGTGTAAACAACATGTAACCATAATGTTGCCTTTTCACATGCAGCTAGCTGCTGGAAAAGGGAAAATAGCAGGCAGCTGAACTAGGGAGAAACGAATCCCATGAGCTGCAAAGGGAGACAGAGAATATGGAATCTGGTTCCAGGACACAAATCTATTTTCAAAGTTGAGGTTACAATTGTACATAACAAAGTCTTCTAATTTCTGGGAAGCTTGGAAATGAGTTTCCTTACTGCATTGCTTTTTCTTAATGTAGAAAGTGTGTAATATTGTGAGTATGATTCATCTTCTTAATGCTGTTAATATAGAATACTGTATGATTCATCAGAGGTACCTGTAATATCCTATCGATTGTAACAGTAAGTACAGACTTTAATTGCATTATTCCTAGTGCCTGCCAAGTTTTTGACCAGGGTAATGATTGACTCTCTGCGCTTTGGAGCTTTACCAAGAACATTTTACATTACAGCATTAGGTAGAGGAGAAAATGTACTTTAAGGATGAAAAGTGCTTTCCATTTTGTGGTGCGTACATTATTTAAAGCAGCTGTCACCCTCCCACCCTGAAACCTAGATGAGTTTAACTAATATACTGTATGTTTGCTATCTTGCTTGCCTATAGGTGTCTTGTTTTTTTATGTAATGTTCTTTTAGTGTTAAAATGATGATTTTCTTAAATCCAGTGTCTGGGATTACTGTGGTAACATTTAGACTGCACTGGTCTCTGGGGAGAGCTCCAACATTTCAAACGCTTATATCTGGTGAACTCAGAATCAGATATTTGAAATAAAAACAGAATTGGAAAGGGCAATAAAAGATCTCCTACAATAAGTAAAACATGACAATCCATGCGGACGGCTGATATAAAACATGTCACCAACGCTTTGATGATAGAAGGTTACGGCTCCTTTACATTCAAAATACGTAAATGCTAGCAGTGCACTTTTAGTTGCCTTACAAACTTAAGTGCTTGTATCTACAAAGAGACATGATGGATGAGGCACACGATGTACAAAAACAGTGAATCAAATATTTCTAATAAATTACATAGTTACATAGTAGATGAGGTTGAAAAAAGACATACGTCCATCAAGTTCAAGCTATGCTAAATTTAGACATCAGATTACTGTATCCTACTGTATATTTACTTATTTTTTGATCCAGAGGAAGGCAAACAAAAAACCCCAGAGTCATATCATCCAATGATATCTCATAAGGGGAAAAATAAATTCCTTCCTGACTCCAATAATTGACAATCGGATTAATCCCTGGATCAACATCCTTCCCATGTATACTTATTTGGTATATCCCTGTATACCTTTCCCATCTAAAAAGATGTCCAACCTTTTTTTTGAACAAATCTATTGTATCTGCCATCACAGTCTCCATGGGTAATGAATTCCACATTATAACTGCCCTTACTGTAAAGAACCTTTTCCTTTGTTGCTGGTGAAATTTCCTTTCCTCCAACCTTAAGGGATGCCCCCGAGTCCTTTGTACTCCCCGTGGGATGAATAGTTCTTTTGAAAGTTCCTTGTATTGTCCCCGAATATATTTGTATATAGTTATCATATCCCCTCGTAAACGCCTCTTTTCTAATGTAAACAAATCTAATTTAGCTAGCCTCTCCTCATAAGTTAGATTGTCCATCCCCTTTATTAATTTGGTGGCTATTCTCTCTAGTTCCATAATGTCTTTTCTTAGGATTGGTGCCCAAAATTGTACTCCATATTCAAGGTGGGGTCTTACTAATGCTTTGTAAAGGGGCATAATTATGTTTACTTCCCTTCCATCCATTGCCCGTTTGATGCAAGATAAGATCTTGTTTGCCTTTGCAGCTACTGCATGACTTTGGGCACTATTGCTAAGCCTGCTGTCTACAAGCACTCCTAAATCCTTCTCCATCAAGGATTCCCCCAATTTATCCCCATTTCATTTGTAAGTCGCCTTTTTATTCTTGCATCCCAAATGCATAATCTTACAGTTATCTGTATTAAACCTCATCTGCCATTTACCTGCCCACATTTCCAGTCTCTCCAAGTCCTTCTGAATAGAAATTACATTCTGCTCTGATTCTATTACCTTACACAATTTAGTATCTTCAGCAAAGATGGAGACTTTGCTCTCGATTCCAACCTCAAGATCATTAAGAAACAAGTTAAAAAGCAGGAGTCCCAATACCGATCCCTGAGGTACTCCACTCACAACTTTAGCCCAACCTGAAAATGTTCCATTTGTGACAACCCTATGTTGTCTGTCCTTTAACTGCACCAGTTTTCAAACCAGGTGCATATATTATTACTGAGTCCAGTTTTCTTTATTTTGTACACCAACCTCTTGTGTGAAACCGTATCAAAAGCCTTTGCAAAATCTAAGTAGACCACATCAACTGCATTACCTTGGTCTAAATTCTTACTGACCTCCTCAAAGAAAGAAATAAGGTTAGTTTGGCATAATATATCCTTCATAAATCCATGCTGACTAGTACTAATATTTTTGTTTTCATTAGGTATTCCTGAATATTATCCTGTATTTAACCTTTAAGTAGTTTCCCCACTATTGAAGTCAGGCTTACAAGTCTGTAATTTCCCGGTTGTGCTCTAGCTCCCTTTTTAAATATAGGCACCACATCTGCTTTACGCCAATCTTGTGGTACTGAGCCTGTACTTGAATATTAAATATAATGGTTTGGCTATTACTGAGCTTAACTCCTTGAGAACTCTTGGATGTATGCCATCGGGGCCAGGTGCCTTATTTACTTTAATTTTTTCAAGTCGTTTATGAACTTTTTCCTTTAAATTAAAAGATATTAGATTACTATATAAACGATAATATAAACCTGGAGTGATAAGCATATATTTCTAAAGGCTTTATTTCAGAGAAGTTAAAGCAGCAATACTACACACACACCCTTTTTTCTTTTTATATATATATATATATATATATTATTGTGACAAACGCCCCTCTTTTGTAGCGCTGACGTCTGTCTGGGTTCTTCCCGACACAGTCTTCTAGGGTTATTTATACAAAAAACAGGATCATGCAAAGTATTATGCTGCTTAACTCAGGCTTCTGCCTGCTTTATTTTCATCCAAGTAAGGTACTGCAACTTTAACAAGTGTAGATTAGAGGTACTCAGATACTTTCATTCAGCAGTTCACTCATTTCAGTGTTACAGTATTTCCCACACTGTTATTTTTAAGAAATAAAACCAAAATCATATAAACAAAATCCTATCCCTTTCAGGGATCTAACTACACATCAGAATCAGTCTCTCTAACAGCTGCTGGCCAACTAACCTGGTTCCCCAGCTTAAAACAATTCTCTCTTATTTAGGGTCACTAGATACAGCACAGTCTTTTAGCAACAGCAATAAACATTTGTTTTGTCTTATCTGTTCGTGGTAGGAACTCGGTCCCAAGTGTCCAGGCAAATCCTCTGGTACTGTGATACTTGGAGGGGCCGTCCACCCCTAACTGGATTCCGGGGAGCAGCGATACCCCCAGCCTCCAGGCTCTAAGGAGAGAGAGTTAAATGCAAAACCTCTGCTCTAAATACCTGTGCATGTGATTAGAAGAGCAGGTGAGGGAGAACTAGAGCCATTGTAATCTGTGGTCTGGATTTTCCATCCAGCTGCCTGAGTTAATGGGAAGCTGTGGAACGGATCATTTTTAACTATTCCTGCACTTTCTGACCTAAAATGGGGCAGAAAGCTGCCTAACATCTTTGGACTATATCACAATATATATATATATATACACTGGCGACACGTTTTATTGAAGCACGGCTAGCACCGCAAGCCGGGGGATGCCCCGGCGTGCTAGCCGCACTCCCTCACCGTGCCGCGCATCACCGATGCGTGGTCACGCGTCATCGGGTGCCTGCGCCCCCTGCACGCGCGTCCAGGGCTCCCCGAGGGAGCCCTGGTGTCCCGCGTTGTGGGGGACGGCGGCAGGGGGTTCCCGGCAGACCCGGCGGACCCGGCGGACCTGGCAGCGGGAGGGAGAGCGCCCCGATCGGAGGGCGCTCCTCCGCTGCTTCGGCGTGCGCCCGGCACCCTCCGGCACGCGCCAGGTTACTGCTGCGGCCGAGAACGGGCAAATGCTCGAATAAACTCGGCCGCAGCAGTATATATATATATATATATATATATATATATATATGTATATATATATATATATATATATATATATATATATATCCACAGCGCTTCTCCGTGTAGGGAGCATGCAGCTAGTGAAAACATTGGCCTTACATTTGTTTAAAACAGACAGTGAATCCCAGTGCTTCTCAGCTGGAATTCACTGTCTGTTACACACACACACACACACACACACACACACACACACACACACACACACACACACACACACACACACACACACACACACACACACACACACACACACACACACACACACACACACACACACACACACCATGTAACAATGTATAATCCTATATTCTTACTTAAACTGGCAATCATTTGGTGCTCCTGTAATAAATCTGTAACAATCCTGATTGTGTGCCGAAATTACCACCTTCTAACTCTGTGCGGCAGTCTGTGAAATGATGCAGCTGATATGTAACATTTTTATTTCTATGTGTGATACATTATTGTTACTAGAGATAAAACAAGAAACAAAGAAGTCCAGAGCAACATCCAATGTGACAAAAATACACAGTGAAATATCTATATATCGCTTGATAAAAGGGTCATTTAGTTAACCCTTTGGCCAAAGCGTACAGTATAAGCCTGCGAGCCACTTCAAGGCATGACCATAATATCGGAATTCCTAACACTAACTGATTAAAATCCTTATTGACCTCTATAATTAGGGGAAGAATAGTCCTAGCATTGAACCTGTCACAACCAGCTTCATGAAAAGAAAAACCTGCTTACTTGGAAATTGGGGAGGGGTGAGCTTAAACCCTGGGAGGGAGGAGCCACTGACCTCCAAAAGAGCTAAGACCAGCTGGACAAAGTAAACAAACACACAGCTACCCAGCAAGCTCTCAGAAACCCCCACAAATTACCACAATATATATATATATATATATATATATATATATATATATATATAAGTGTCAAAAGGAGTGCTACTGGGTGGGCTAATTGTATAAAACAAGAAACAAAGAAGACCAGAGCAACATCCAATTTGACAAAAATACACAGTGAAATACCTATATATCTCTTGAAAAAAGGGTCATTTAGTTAACCCTTTGGCCAAAGCGTATAAGACTGCGCGTCACTTTCAAGGCATGACCATAATATCGACTATATATCGAATAACTGATTCAAATCCTTATTTACCTCTATAATTAGGGGAAGGATGGTCCTGGCATTGAACCTGTCGCAAACAGCTGCACGAAAACAAAACCTGCTTCTAAAAATATTGAAATTTGATGTATACCATATTTTCACACAAGTTCGGTATTATTTTGTCGGTGCAACATTGATGTATTGCACGATAAAAATAAGTAACTTTTTTTGTCGATAATTGCACATTATTAGGTTATCTAAATTTGATGTATTTGGCCCTTAGTGCCTAATTGTATTTAATCTGAAGTGGCCTGTTTGGTCCATTTGTAGCAGAAAATCCACATTGAAGTCTATATTAGTTTTCAGATGAAAATAGTCCAAATGGCCTCTTTGGCGTACTGTATATTGAATTGGCCCCTTATTCCAAGATTCACTAAAGATCAATAAATAAAAACATTGGCGTTATCAGTATTTGACAGACATTTTATTTATCAACATATACACTGACGCCCTATTGCCAAAAGTGATAAGAGATGGAGAGTTGCAATATATAGGAAATATTTTAAATGTTGCGTATGCAAATGAGCATGAAATGGAGTAATTAATGCCAAATTGCTTATTCCTGTGTGTGACGATAATAGGATTAATCAGCGCATTAATAAAGGCAGTATGCTCGGCTGGTTAATCCTAAATCGTATTGGGGGTGAAGGGGTTCATTTTATATGCTGTTCCCATGTACCATTGTCCCTTCTATGCATTGTTATCCCCTTTTTGCAGGCTAGTCTCTACCTGCAGTGCTGAATAACAGGAGCCGTTCCATTAAGACTGCTAAGTCAGGAACTGAGTGAGCCAGCACCCTGATTTTTGGTGTGCAGCATCAGTATAACCCCCCAAACACACACATATTAAAAATATAACTTTGTCATAAGTGAAACATATATTTTTGATAAAGTGCCTTTCTGTTGCAGTTTTAATTGTACAGGCAGGATGCTATTTTTTCTGCCTGCCTTTGTAATGCATGTAATGAACAAATGTTTTACATACATGAGCTGGGGGGTACTTTCTTCTCCACCTGCAGAGACCCCCTGTGGCAGTGCCTATGGGTTTCGTGCAGTGTTGCAGATGAAAGCCCCCAGAGTCTTAAAGTGTGACTTAACCGGGATGTTTCTGAGTAGCAGATCCTCTTACTCATCCTGGATATTTCACACCTTGGGACGAAACTCCAGACGTTGCGTCCCCAGAAATGAGAGGCCCCTTTTTACTCAGTAGTGCTGCCAAGCTGCTCACTGAGCATGCTCAGAGCTGCCCGGGCTGGCCAAGTAGGACAAGGGGAGGGGTGTATTAATGAGGGGCTGGGTAAACCCTGCTTCTCGTGTTACCTGGCAACCTGTGATTGGGACAAGGTAATTGTTCACCAATAACTGAACTGCCATGTTAGGAATGGGGACCTGCATCTATGTAGTTGCTTGCACCACTTATTCCTGTGCTGGTCGTGACTGTAACAACTACATGAGCTGCTATTCGGCTGAATATCTCATTATCGAACCCCAGTAAGTGTAAATATTTATGTAATGTTATTTGCTTGATGTATTGTCTGTTCTGCTCATAGGAAATAAACTCATTCAGTTTACTATATCCTAATCTTGTTCAATCTGGCCCGGTTATTATATATAAGTGCTGTTCTCTCATGACAGGCTTATATATTAATTGGTGGCAGCGTGGTTGGATACAGATTAATGCAGTGTTTGCAGTTTAATGCGAGACTCTGCAACACAGTGGTAGCCGCGTTGAGTGCGAGCTCCTAAGACTAGTGATATCAGACAAATACGTTTTGCAAGATATAACAAGAAATATTACACTGTTTCCCTGTACTCACCCATGAGCCCTTCCTCCCATCATGTGTGATCGGGCTGAGCAGTACCATGCCTGGACCAGAATCCAGGTAGTGGAGCGATGTGACGCTTATGGACTGCCGGCGGGACACAAGAGCAAAGCACAGTTGGAGCTGGACATATTGGCTCACGAAGCCTGGATGACCCCACCGTTAATGAAGGGGGACCACCTGAATATTGGTGGCTTGACATCAGTGGAGGCAGAGAGACTGGCTGTTACAATTGCCGGACTTGCCATCCCTGAGCTCCTAGCTTGTTGATAAGTTCTGTCCATCGTGACAGGCTTTATTTACTGGTGGCAGCGGTGGGATGCAGATCAATATATACACACAATATGGTTAACCCTTTCCCTCCCGACATGATTTATACACATAAAGGAATATAACACAGAGCTGCAGGGATTTGCAGCCTTATTCTGGGGACAAAACAGATGTGGTAGGGGAATGCAAGTTATTACCCAACACACATTAACCCCTTGTGTCCCACGCATGATTGTAATGGCTGCCAGCTGGGAGGGGGTGACCCCTTTATTCAGGCCTGGCATAGCCTCCCATCATAACACTGTGTTATTCACTAAACAGAGATACCTGGTGATACTTGGCTTCCACCCAAAAACATTGCTGATTTTTATCACCTACTCCAGGAGGACGTTAGGTCTATATCATCTATGTATATAATGGCCACTATTTACATAGGCATGATAAGATAAGCGAACTTAGAACAAGTGATAAAAATATATAGTATTAACAATGTTATTAACATATTGTATATTAACCCACGTGGCCAGCTGTTCATGGTAAGCCCATGGACTACCAAGAGATAAATACTTGCACATATGGATGTTATGCTTTATGTTTTTATTTGTAGGGTGTTTGTATAGTGTCGATATTTGCAAAATCGCACAATGTTGTTATCGGCGACTTCATTTGTTTCAAGATGCAGTAAATTGTGAGATCAACATTGCGGCAGTGGTAACGCAATAATGTACATTAACATCTGATAAATCTGTACTGTATGTTAACCAGTTGGATGTCTGAAGGCATTCCTTTGCAAAGTACTGGTAGCATGGGTTTTGATATCTCCTACTCCTCCACAACTGTATTGCTTGCTGTTTAACATGGATTTAATGCATTTTTTACATACTGTATGTTAGTACAACGGTCATTCTAAACAATATTTTTGTGATCCTATTCTTTAATAATGCCACATTTTAAAGCAGTTTTATCAACCTTTAGTGAATATATCCATAAGGGGGTTATTTATTTTAATTGCAGTAGTGCCTATTGGGAAGTATTATACGTAAACTTCCATTGAAGTACATAGGGCACATGGTACAGTTTTACTTTGGTTTGGACCTCAAAGTGTCTATGGGCTAGATCCACAAAGCACCAATTACCCTTTTAATACCGGAGAGGTCTTCGCACCAGAGTACCACAGCCCCTCCAGCACTCGGGATCAAGTGACCGCTGATCGGAAAGGAACAGAACTGCGCAACAAAATATACAAAAAGTTCACCCAAAAACATATACAATTGGATAGATAAATACGTCTAACTCTCCCTGCAGCTGGCCCAAACTCTCACCCAGAGAGAAAGTCGATAGTGTACAAGAAAAAAAGGACCTAGAGCGCATGGGAGAGATAAAAAAAAAGAGACAAACCATAGTGTACTCTGTAAATTATAAAAGCAACAACCTGCTCTAAAATTCTGCACAAGATACAAGATAACAATTGTAAGGAGGCAAAAAGATATGGTCTTAGCTGTTAACGTTACGAAAATTAGGTTGCATATAAACCTGCCGTTACTCACAAACAAACCATAGAATTATTTCAGGGAATAGCCTACATGCAAAAAAAGGCAGGTCTAAAGTGGTACCCAAAATGCCTGTGTATAAGAGTTAACCCTTTCATTGAAAACAGTTAAATGTGTCATCGAAATACATATTCTGGATAATATAAATGTCTGAAACACATCAAGAGATGCATCTGATAATGTTTCATGAAGTTCATATAATAAACTACCCGTTTTTAGTGATTAAAGTGAATTTAGTTACTGTTTGTGTGAACTAATATGGTATATAATCTGTATTGTATTAAGAATGGGTGTACAATAATGTGTCTACATATCATAACAATAATTACTAAGAGAACACAACTTTTATTCACACACAGTTACTATACGTAACTGCGTGCAAAAAAAATTCAGAAATAATTAACAGGGAAAAAAACCATAAAAACTACAGTATTTACAACAATTCTTCTCCTCTTTTTTGATGCAGAACTGCCAGGCTCCCTAGGCCCCCTGGTAACGCCTCTGTAATGCATGTGCATTCATTTTAACAGACATTATTATAGTTTTGCCAATACACATGTGCACTGTATTGCTTAACGCATCTGTACGCAACGAAAATCCCTGTTAATACAGCTAATGTGACGAGGCAAGTTTGCCGAACGCACTTGGTTTTAGCATATCATTAACTTGGTGGATACCCGTTAAACTGAGGAAAACTAACGGACGCTACCTATTTGGGTTACATCACGTTAGTAGGTGAGTTCAACCCCATTTATGGCAAAAGCTGTACATTGGATGGCCTCGTAGATCGTAGTAGAAATCCCTACAATATGATCACGTGATGAAATATATGAAATAAAGAAATGTACAAATAATGGTGTAGTCCATACTAACAGTGTACTTCTATCTAAAAATGATGTGTAGATGAGGCAGAGATCGTCAAAATACCAGAGATCAACAGTCCTCTCTAATGAACTTCACCTATGTTAAAATGTGAGTGAAACATTTGTATCTGTTTCTGTGAAATACCGATTTCGTTTGCTATACAATACCATTGTGAGCTCTCTTTGTTTTTTTTTTGAGAAAACAATGGATTTAAAGACACATACTTCAGAGGAGGGTCCATTACAGTGCTCCCATCAGAGAGAGTTGGATCTCTGATATGCTATTTTTCCTAGAAGAAATCTGTGAGCGAGACCAACACATAATTTTTAGATAGAAGTACACTTTTATTATTGGCTACACCATTATTTGTATATTTTTTTATTTCATATTTTGCACCACGTGATCAATAAATGCTCCCCTTACCAGGAAGACGACAGCGTTACAAAGAAAACAGCTTTGATCAGTAGCTACTGTATTCAGTATATTTTGTCCATAGTCTCATTTTCAGACATATGATTGAAGCCTTTGTTTTCATCCAGGTTGATAACCTCACATGTTATTCACTGCACTCGATCTCTTTCAACATAACTCACATCTCCACAATAGCATCTGAGCCATGATTTACATTCACTTCAGTGTTTTTTGCAATATTGAATGACTTCCTTATAGTAGATTTTGATGCTGATTGGTTTTTATTTTTGGCTGCATTTATAGCTGCAGACCAAGCACTATCCTACATGTGTGTGTTTTTTTTTAAAATAAGTCAGTTCTGTACTATGAGAAAATACTTGTAACAAGCATTTTTTGTTTCTATAACAACCATTTACAAAGTCACACCCCCTTCCTCTTCTGAAACAAGCTTTGGCACACTCCTTTTTGAGCCCATCCCTCTTTCTAGCAGTTCACCAATTGTATCTGGTCACATGATGCTCCATGATTTCACATGATAGCCTGGTCACATGATATTCCCCACAGAACTTTGCATCTTTGGTCCTCTTCTGCTGCTCTGACAGCCATTTAGTGAACCCGAGACAAATCTTTGCCAACCGATCACATGAGGACGGTTCGTTCGCCATCTTAGCTAATTACTTATTGTGTGGATTATATTGATGCACATTAAAGGGGGAAAAATACATATAATAAAACAAAACCCAGCAGCTTGGACTGCTGCTTTAAATAGTACGACAACTAAAGCTGTTTCATTGGAAAAAAAAAAGAAACAACATGTATAGTGTTTGTAACAGGGGAGTTATCCCTGTTGAAGTAATGTGCCTTTAATCTAGCAGTGTGGTGGTTAACTGCTGGTAGTCAATTAATAAACACCACCTGCCTGATCTAGATTGCTTACAAAAGCCTGTGTGTTGAGACAGGAAGTGACTCCTTAGCTCTGAATGAGAGCTGACCTTTGGAGAGACAGAGCAGTGTTCTTGAGTCTCCCAGGAGAGACTGACCAAGAGAACACACATCTCTGGAGCTGACCGGTCTTGAGCTCTGCCCAGCATAGCTGATTGCATGACACCAAATAAGACTTCTAAACCTGGATGCTGATTTTCTGTGCACGCATGGGTGCGGTTCCAGGGGAGCAGAGAAGCTTAATCTACAGCAGCTAACAGATAAGACTTTCATTATTAAGAGACTGCTTGTATCTGCTTATTTCATGTTATATGTTTTGGGGCTGTGAGACATGCTTTACTAAGGGAGATGTGAATTAATTGCATAGGATTTCACTAGAACTACTCCCAAGTGAATAGAAGCTCCCCCCCCCTGTGTTTGGATGGTTTGCTGATGAAAAGGAAAAGGCACAATAAAGCCTATTATAATTTTACCTTATAAAGTCTCCAATTGTGTACCTCTGTGAACGTCCTTCTACAGTGTTTTATAATGGGTGTGTACATTACCTGAATATTTATGCCTTCCATGTCTAGATAACTTTCCAGACTTTACAGTGCCATAATGCTGACAATTGAGAATACAAAATATGCAGTTTTTACAATGTTACATTACAGCTCATATTACAGGGATAATGTCACCCTTCAGAACCATAGGGAAAGAAACTCTTCTGCAAGTAATAGTATGTAAGCACCTCCCCTTACCTGCAGAAGCAGTCTTTTCCTGTCCTACAGATGCAGCGGCCATTATTGAAACACTTAACGCGGTGTATACCTCGGAATACCCATGTCATGGCGCGGGATTTCTTCCAACCTTACCGCCTTAAGACGCGAGTGCAGGCGAGTGCATAAAATGTCATTTTAGTGTTCTGGCTTTTAAACACCTGAAATTGACACAGTAGCACCATAGCACAGTACTGTACACATAACAATACATTAATTTCATTGCATTTAATTGCACACAATCCTTGATATTCAAACAAAGCAACCGCGATCAACATGTGTGCCTGGGGCGATTGGCGGCGTTAATGCCATGTGGAATACAGCAGCGCACACGAAAACGGAGCCGTGATTTGTTTCAATAACGGCCGCTGCATCTGTATAGTGTAGCTGGGTAGAGTTTTATACAGTGTAGTCTGCAGTGTAGAGCTTTTTTTTTGTAATGGGACTCCCCAGGCGGTGATCCGTTACCAGAGAGTTCTTTCAGCCTCTCTACCCCTGAAGTTCCGACATCATGCATTTGCGGTCTCCTAGCCGGAGTTTTCCTGCGTCCATGGTTAAACCGAGGAAGTGTCTTTGAATGCAAGCAGAGGATGTGCTAACCATGTGTGGTGAGTTTGCTAGCATCCAATGTGGCCGGGAAGCGCGTACGCTCTCATCTGCTCTTTAAAGCATCAATGCATGATTATGTAATTGGCGTGAGATACAGTAGTGCTGAGTTGACCTTATGACCTCTATTTAAAGCAGCAATACCAGAAAGGTAAATCGGTATTCTGGAAGCTAGAAGCATCCAGATTGAATCTACAATGGTTACTGAAGCTACAGTTGTTCAAATAAGGGGTCGCTACCAAAAACTTCTACAGTAGGCGAGTCCCTAGCTTGTGATTGTATGAGAGAGAGTGCTTATTTTGATTTGTATATTTCTCTAAATACAGTGTTTCTGGGAATCAACTTGAAGAGGGAACATCGAAAATTCCTATGTATTGTATTGTATCACAATAAGAAGGTTCCAAAAAGAACTTAAACTTGTTCAGATTTTGACAAACCCACTATGTAGACAAATAAATTATGCAAAGAGTGCCTTTTAACCAGATGACTAGATGTCCACCTTCCTTTCATGGATGAAAGAAACTATGTCATAGAGCGTGGAGGTACTCTGACACTGGCAAGTAAACAACCCCATAAGAGGACAAGGTCTCAAATGAGCCTGAATAAGAGAGACACCTTGTCTTCAGAAGAGTCGGATGTCTTTCAATAACTATCAGGTAGAATATGGGGATTCCTCAGAGCAGGAGAAAACGGAGAAGATTCATATTTTAACTTGGAACTTGTTGATCCTCTTCTCAAGTCTATAAGGGAAGTGTTGGATCTAAAAGATCCAAGAGAAGATAAACTAAAGAAGATAAACGTTTTGGACGATCCCAGAAAAAGAGGAAACAATTTCCCCTACTTTGTCTTAAAATAAATGATTGAAGCCGAATGGACCCAACCAGATTAGAAGTGTGGCACACTAAGAAAATTCTTGAAGATGTATCCATTTGTGGAGAAGTATGGGAAAATACACCTTAGGTGGATGCAGCCATTTCAAGAATTGCAAAAAGAACCACTCTAGCCGTGGATGACGCAGTGTCTTTCAAAGATACCATGGACCGAAGGATGGGAAGGCACATTAAGAGAAATAGGCAAAACAGCGGTGGCCACCATGATCCGATCTATGGCCATGCATATCAGTATTGCAAATGTAGAAGACACCATAAAGAAAGGCGTAAAATGAGTATCAAGTTTGAGTGCACAGGTGAAAATAAAATTGGCAACAGAGTTTATAGCAGAAGCTTCTTTAGACACAGTACGTCTATCTGCAAGAGGCATGGCCCTGTTGGTGGCAACTTAAAGAACTCTATGCTTTAAGACACAGGGTGGCAGACTCCACATCAAAAAATTATTATATCCTCTACCCTTTGAGGGAGAATATTTGCTCTGCGCTAAAGTTGACGCTATGATTGCTAAGGTATCTGGGGAAGAAGAACATTTCTGCCACAAGACAGAAGAAACAGGTGATTTTTTCTTTAGCAGGAAAGAATGCCCTACAGGGAAACCAAAACATATTCATAACGTTCTATCAGTCCCACCTGAGAGGGATCCTAGCACTGCAGGATAACCCCTCTTCCGAACCAATACAATAATGAATAAAGATACACACATACACTGGTATGACTACTTACAGATGCAGCGGCCGTTATTCGGACAAATCACGGAGCTGTTTTCGTGTGCTCTGCTGTATTCCACGTGGCATTAACACGGCCAATCATCCTAGGCACCCGTGTTTATCGCGGTTGCTTTGTTTGAATTTCATGGATACTGTTTCTTTGTGTGCAATGAAATGAATGAATTGTAATGTGCACGGTACTGTGCTACTGTGCTACTGTGTCAATTTCAGGTGTTTAAAAACCAGAACAGTAAAATGCAATTTTCAGCACTCTCCTGCACTCGCGTCTTAAGGCGGTAAGATTGGAAGAAATCACGCACCATGACATGGTTATTCCGAGGTATACAACGTGTGAAGTGTTCGAATAACGGGCGCTGCATCTGTATCTTTACTATATACTATACTACTTTATATAACTATAAGAAATTAACAATACAGCCCAACATACAGTACCCACACCATATTGGGGCCCCTGTGAGTTCCCCCAAAGTACTGAGGTGCCCTGGGCACCTAATAACCCGGTGTCCACAGAGCCAAGCTCACCCAAAGTGTGTGGAGTAGCACTACCCCCTATGTGTGGCTGTTGGTGCACGTGGGTACCTTCCTAGTCTCCATACAGACCAGGGTATATGGAGATGCTGGATCCGCAGAACCGCACAGTGATCCCACGACGCAGTCTACCGGATCCTTTCTCTCCGCCTGCTGCGTCCACCTCTTGAGGGAGCTACGTTTGGAGGGTGTCCCTTAATGTCTATATTGTGCCTGTGGTCTGGTCCACGACAGCAGGCCACACACACCGCATGGCGTCCGTCCAACGGTGATACTAAATACCACTATCAGCACTAGCTTAGTGACTACGGGGAAGCATCCCTATCTGGGGCCTTCCCTACAGCAACCACAACCTGGAAGGGACTTAGGGCCTATCTTGGGCCTAGGGGGGGAATCTGGCCTAATGCTTTGGTGTCCCTGCTCCAACTGTCAGCAACATTCTATCCTGCATCTGTGGCTCCTTGAGCCCTATTTGCTCTCCTGCCCATGTGGTATTGCAGCCCCTGAGGCTGCTGAGACTTGTAGTCCCTAGGTCTCCTCTGCGGAGCCTGCTCTAAGATGGCTACCGCTCGCGGCCGTACTGTACATACGCAAGACTGCTATGGTGCATGTGCGAGGCAAAAGAAAATGTCGGGCCCCACTGTCGAGTGTGCTGCTGAGCTCTGGCGACTAAGTCGCCACACAGCCCTGCCCCTAACAGCCCAGAGCCTTACCGGAGCACTCCCTGCACCTATGTCAGGTCCGCCCGCAGGGCTGGCGGCACCCGAGCAGATCTGCAGCCATCCCCCCACCCCACAGACCCGAAGGTAGGGGACCTGGATACATATGGTTTAAATCATTTTATTTATTTTCATTTTACTTTCACATTTAATACTCACTAGTTGTTCACTAATATTGTATTTCGCACATTTATTGCACTCCCAAATTTTCTATATTTTATTTATTTTATTGTCAGTAAGTTGTAGTTGTTGGTTCAAGTTAATCAGAATCAGCCTGTAACAAGTTGCTATGGTTCCATGTGGCTGAATAAAGTGTTGTAAATTACCCCTCCATGCTTTTTGGTCAAGCATGTTCTCCCCCGGACCAATACCCAACAGTTGTGCATTTTACAACGTACTGTATGTGAAGTATGACATATGTTAAAATATTGTCCTTACATTTCTTGCAGCATTCTGTAAAATGATTTTCCTTATTCTGAAGTGCGCTATAGGCATTTAAATAAAAAAATCTTGTCATCAAAAGAGTTCTGTCTTTTTATTATAAAAAGTAATATCTAATGTATGGTCTGTTTTTATAGGTAAATTACATCAACAAGCTCATTTTAAAAATTGCAAAAAACATTGTTATATTTGTTGATCCTGTTTTCTGAAGCAAAAAAATGTATTGTAGGAACACAGAAAACAGATCCTTTCTTTACCAACTTACTATGGGTATTGGGCTCAATTAATATTTTTTAATTTTTTTATTTTATTTTTTACTATATTTACTGTGATTATCTGCTAATAAAAGTAAGTAATATTTAGTACAATTCATTAGGCAGTAAAATATATTTAAACATACAGTACACAGTAGACTATTTAAGTAAACTGCAACAGTGACAAAAATATATACAGTTATCACCTCCAATAGCACCCAACCTCTTGCAGCCAGCAATTAATATACATTTGCATATGAAAATACAGATGATTTATTTAAAAAATGGAAAAGCATAAGACAATATATCACATTATAGCACTCAAATTTGAATTACAATGAGCCTCAGATGATATTCAGGTTGAAATTGTTTCTCTTTTGTGAGATGAATTCATTTGCTGCTAGAAGGGATAAAACCCAGTCTTTCTTTTTCTGAAAACAACAAAAGAGAACAGTTGCAATGTGATTAAAATCTACAGATGTTACACATCAAAAGGAAATTAATGAAGGAGAAAAATAATGTTTCTTGTATGTATCACTGTATAGGGTATTGTGCATAACAAAGAGGACAATTATAACTCGTGTATAGTTCCTTTCAAATGGGCTACTAAGTTTGCATTTGGTGATAGTGTTCACTTGCTTGGTTGAAAATTATCATCTTTCTAATGTTGCGCTTATAGTGCCGGCAACACGACGTCGCGGCAAAACAAATGTATTGCCGCCGTCGCGTGCGCTTATAGTACGGAGCGACGTGGTGGCGCGAAATTTGGAAGCCGGTCAAATTTGATTTTTCAGAGGCTGTTACCACACGTGACAGCCTCTGAACCAATCAATGGCCAGGTCGCTTGCGACGTCGTTGCAAAGCGAAATACAACTTTCGCGGGTGGCGACGGCGACATGTGACGTCATCCATCGCATCGCCATCACGCGCACTATAAGCGCGGCCTAAGACACTGTATATAGGGCCATATTTACTATGCAGTGCTACTGCATAAGACACCATCCTTTCTGAAAGACACCTTATGACCCATTCACTGAAATGGTCTGTAACGGGTCTTTCCGCACCAGAAGGTTTCTAATGGAGAAGCCAAAAAACACTTAAAATACGTCTATGTCACAGCAAGTCTATATTGAGTCTATTTGTCTACAGTATGTATAGAAGAAATTGTATAAATACTTAAGACAATAGAAGCAAATACAAAGAAAGGCTGTGCAGTGAGCAAGCATACTGTAATCTTAACTGGGTATAACATACCATATTTGTTTCTACAATGATTAAAATGTAGGATTGCACAAATAAAACTCAGATTTTATATTAAAAATATATATATATATATTAATGGAGCCAAGACAGCTTGCGATCCCTGAGATAATGCGATTTGTATTTACAGTATAGCCCAGCAGAGACAAGTGGTGAGGTTAGAGAAGGCTTTAAAGTATTTACTGTAGGTACTACCCTGGATAGCAAATAATGCACCACTGAAGTACAGTAGAAAAATATACCAAGATGTTATCTTCTAATTTCATATAAAAAAGCCAAGATGCAGGGTGATTAGATTCAGACTATCAAGCATAACTTTATATAGCAATTACACATACTGTATCTTTCATTACAAAAACATGTTTAAAATGGTTGAGAAGATGTTACATGGCAGAGTGTTTCATCTTACTGCAATAGTCTGTAGCCAGGTCTCCTCTGCCTGTCAGCACCCCCCTCACCTCTGGCGCGATTGCGGGTACCGCCGAGTTCCAGGGCGGCCCCGCGCGCCGATCGCAGGGGTGAGGGCGGTCAGGCTCCGGCTCGGGGGTTGCCGGGGACGCGTGCGGCCGGTTGCTAAGGCCGCGATCGCGTCACCGGGCTCCCGGCGCTCTCGGAGCCGGGTGTTGAGGGCGTCGCCATTGAATAGGGACTCGCGCATGCGCAGTGATCGCACATGCGTAGGTAGGGCCCCAGAGTTAGGGAGAAGTCGCGTGAGGGCAGGAATAGGAAGGGAAAGGTTGAGGCAGCCCCAGATAACTTGCGCAGGCGCAGGACAGTGGAGGAAAAGCCCGCGAAGCCCTAGCCTACCAGGGACGGCTCTAGATAGGGACTACGAGTCCCAGGAGCCTTTGCGTGGCCCACATGATGCCAGGGAGCCAATAGGGCTTAGGATCTCCAGGCAGGCAAGGAGATACAATTTTGCGGGCATGCAGCACGTTAGTCAGTTGGAGCCGGGGAGCTGTGAGGGAAGGAAGGGTGCGGGGAGTGAGTGCAGCTCCTGCACCCAGATAGGTACCCACACCCCAGGTAGGCCCCAACTCCCCACCAGATAAGTGGGTAATTGATCAGGGACGGCCCAAGATAGGGACGCGGCCCTTAGTGTTAGTGTGCTGTCTTATCAGGGTCACTGCTGTCAGTGCCGTGAGGTCTGACAGGCAGGCGCAGTGTTAGTGCAGTACGTTAGCTGCAGGTAGCGAGTAGGTTGTAGCGCGTTATTGCAAGTGCTGCGAATGCTAATAGTTAGTTAGAGTCAGGACCGGGAAGAGCTAGGGGGACGGGATAGGCCATTAACCCCTTAGGTCCCAGGTAGGTCCTCATTCCCCAGCTTGTGGTTCTACAGGGACAGGCCCTAGGTTAGGGACCGTGTCACGTAGTGCCAGTGATAGACAGGGACACAGCGGCTGCTGCACTCCACGAGACACGACTTGGGCTCAAGTCGGTACCCAGAGACAAGAGACTATCTCCAGGGTGGGATCGCCCCTGGGGGACCCCAAGCAAGGATTCACCGGACCGGATCAGACGGGATCCCAGAACGACTGATCCTTTGCGAAGCTATTGCGGCTCCGAGCACCGGAGTGCTCGGCAGGTACTATCAAATATACAAGTGCACCAATGGGCCCTTAGTATAATAGTGACTGCGCAGTCACCCATTGCCTCTCTCTTCCAGAGTGCGGGACATTGGGTGGGGTTTCTATGGACACTGGGTGGGATCACCTGGTGTTGGGGAAGCGTCCTGCGTGACGCAGTAGTGAGTGTCTCCTCTAGAGAGGGACACCTGTTATGGTGGTATTGATGTTACATGTTTGCTTTGCACGTTAGTAAAAGACATTGGTTATTAAACATAAAGTGTATGTGATTATTGTATTTGTCCTGCGAGGAACTACTCCCCCTCTGGTGGGAGCCATCGCAGGTGGAGGCGCTGCACCGAGTAAGTGGTTACTCATAGTATCATAATTGCCCCAGGTTCCCCGTGGCGGAAGCTCAGCCCTCCTGTGAGCCAACAGGTAACGCACCACACACCTGGTAACACCGTATGTTCCTTGCACCCACAATATATCTGTGATTAGGGGGGGGGGGAATACCCGTTACAAGTAAATACAAAAAGACATTTGAATGAAACACGTCAAATATGAAAAGCTTAAAATGTGCTGGTTTTGTTCATATGTGTCAATATATAGATACTGTATAGTGAGCTTTGCATTGCCTATGTTGAACACATATGAATGTTTACATTGTCAAAGTACCAGGACATGTTTAATTTCACACTGTATACACATAAAATAGTAATAGCATCATAATTTGTGTTATGTGTTTATTTGTATCCTAAACAGATTGGTTTCAATCATGTACTAGTTTTATAGAATAACAGAGCACTAATCTGATTTAACTTGTATAGGTGCTGTTTAGAAACCACAAAAAGCGAACCTTACAGTAATAAATTGGCTTGCAGGTACTATAGTGAAGTATGGCTCATGGATTTAGTGACTTACTGTAGTAGTGAATATAGCAGCAGTGGTAACAAACTTACAAATAACTGGAGAAGAGTCAGCCTACATTTTCTCTTGAACATGCCTTTATCACCTATGTGCTGAATGGGATAGCATATTTCCTATTTAATATAATTTATGTCCGTGCAGGAATTCTTACCTGGAGCAGTCAATTCCAGTCCAGGTTGAAGGGCAGTGGCATCGGTTTGGTCTAACGCATTTGCCTCCATTTAAGCAGGGGGATTGACACACGGCTGCAGTAAAATATGGAGATGGTGAAAGCATATCATTTCAGTCCGGTAGAACTGATCTATTTAATTTCAGTACCTACAGTATAGCCGCTATTCAATAGTTTGAAAATGTTAAGACTCACTGATTGAAAAGAGATGCAACACTCATTTTATGACTGAGTGAATGCAAGTGACTACATCTTTAACAGAGTGTTACTTACTCAGCTTCTCACCCCACTGAATAGTGGGCTTGAATGTACTGTAGGACAGGCCTGCACAACTTGTAAAGTGAGAAGGGCCGAAATGGTCCAAGGAAAACAGACTTGGGCCGCATGGGTAAAACAGCATTTATTATTCGAAATTATACATTTCTTTACGATGTTTACTTGAAACAAATTACATTTAAAATACTTTAATTCAAATTAACTAATTTCCTAATCATATCACAATCGTAATGAGAGGTATTACACCTCTTTTCAGAAACAAGCTTGTTGTATTCCGGGGACATATTTGTAGTAGACGTCTTCAAAATGTCTTCCAAATTGTCATTAGTCAGACAAGAACGTTGTTTGTTTTTGTTCATATTCATGATAGAGAGAACAACATTGTTGCATAAAATGGGGTTTATTTGATGAGATGGCAGACATACAAAAAAATGCACAAAAAAACATATCTCCCCCAGCACCCTTCAACATCATGTCCCCCAGCACCCTTCATCATTAACCCCCCCCCCCTTCATCTCCCCCCAGTCCCATTCAGCAGTCCCCCCTTCATCATCTTCCATGTCCCTTTCAGCAGTCCCCCCCTACATCATCTGCCACAGTCCCATTCAGCAGTCCCCTCCATCATGTTCCCCAGTCCCATTCAGCAGTCCCCTCCTTCATCATCTACCCCAGTCCCTTTCAGCAGTCAACTCATCATCATCAACCACCCCCCTTCATCATCACCCCCAGTCCCATTCAGCAGTCCCCTCCTACATCATCTCCCCCAGTCCCATTCAGCAGTCCCCTCCTTCATCATCCCCCCCAGTCCTATTCAGCAGTCCCCCCACCTTCATCATCTGCCCCAGTTCCATTCAGCAGTCCCCTTCATCATCAACCCCCACATGCCTACCAGACCGCAGTGGCGGCGACAGCGGAAGAAGCGGCAGCAGCGCAAAAAGCAGTGGCGGCGTAACAAGCAGCGGCGGCGCAACAAGCAGCAGCGGCGGCGGAAGAAGCGGCTGCGGGAGGTACTGGCCATGTGGCTACCGGTTTCAGGGTGAAGCACAAGGTAAGAAGTGCGCTCTAGCAGCAGACCCCAGATGTTCCGGGTCACACTACTAGAGCGTGTCACCCTGCTGGAACGGGGGCGGGGGGATAGGGGGGAGCCTGTCCATGTGTCCATCAACTGCTGGTGTGAGCTCGGGGGGGGAGCATGGTCACACTGCTGGAGCGTGTTCCTTCCTTCCATACCACGGAAGGGGAGTGAAGGGGGGTCGTCGCGGGCCGCACAGGGAGTCCCGGCGGGCCGTACTGCTGCGGCACAGTTTATTCGAGCATTTGCCCGTTCTGTGCCGCAGCAGTAGCCTGGCGCGCGCCCGAGTGTGACGGGCGCACGCCGAAGCAGCGGAAGAGCGCCCTCCGATCGGGGCGCTCTCCCTACCGCTGCCGGGTCCGCCGGGTCCCCCGGAACCCCCTGCCGCTGACCCGCGATCGCGGGACACCAGGGCTCCCTCGGGGAGCCCCTGGACACGCGTGCAGCGGGCGCACGCTCCCGATGACGCGTGACCGCGCGTCCGAGGGGCGGCCACTAGCAAGCCGGGAGATTTCCCGGCTTGCGGTACCGACCACACGTCAATAAAGTGTGTCGGTAGTGTATGTTGTGCAAGCCTGATGTAGGACAATACTTGGCTAACTTACATTATTGAATAGAGGGCCAAGCTACTATTACAAGATGAATGGTTATTAGAAATATCTATTATTGGCAAATACACAAGAATTTGTAAACATGCTAATATAAAAGTGTGTTACAGCAGGATAAATGTTAGATTTAGTCCATTTTTGTTTTTGCATTACTAACTCATTTGATTAGATTAGGGAGACGTTACTTTACCGATATGACAGCGAGATCCAGTCCACCCAGTTGCGCAATCACATTTGTAAGGAGCTGTGCAGCGGCCTCCGTTCAAACAAGGCAGGATGCAGATTGCTAAGAAAATAGATATATCATCATTCTCTTTCCCCCAGAAAATTACCTTTACCAATATAAAAAAATAAAGATTTTGGACCATATTTACTAAACCGTAAAAAGTCTGTTAATAGTTTTAGCACAGAATGATGTTATGTATCAAAAAAAAATATCTGTTAATGCGGTGACATTGCTTCTCCCTGTGCAGAAAAGTATTAAAATTCATAGGCAAATAATCTTCTCCAGTACAGAGGGGGCTCCACAGCATATTAAATAAGGCCCATAGATACCAAGTTATACTGTTTAAAGCCTCAAATATGAGGTTATGCATCAAAGTTTGCCAGGTAGATATCGGCTCATCAAATATAGGACAGTGATATTTTGTATCCAACAGCTCATATTTAAATAGATCAAATATTTACAAGTCTCTGAAATAAATTTATGTTGGAAACAAGAGCAGATACTTTTATTCTTTTCTCGTCACAATTTCTTTTTAACTTACGTTCTTCACAGAGACGTCCCATCCAACCTTCAGGACATGAGCACGCATTTGGTCTTTCACAAACGCCACCATTCTGACAGGGAAATCTGCATACAGCTAAAAAGAAGAGTATACAAACCTAAGCATTCTGAACTTACATGCGGCTTTCAGTCAATTATGGACTTAAAACTTTACAATTTGTGGTAAAATCATTTATACAGTAGATTCACTCAGATGTAGGACCAAAATGATCTAATGGCTATAATCTATATATATATTTTTGAAAACGTTGTATATTTTCTCTGCTTATTGGCAATCTGATTGGTCAGTTGGTCTGTCACTCACTCTCTGGCCAATCAGATTGGTCCGTGGCCTGCCCCACTCCCGCACGCCTCTCATTGGTCCCAACTGCCACACTCACCCGCCGCCGACACAGCTACCCACGGCCATCGGCGCCTGCTCCTCTGTGCTGCCGCCTCACCTCTCCCCACAACCCCCCCTCACAACAAACCCAAGCCTCCCCGGCGCCGCCAGCACCGCTACCCACGGCCATTGGAGCCCGCTCCTCGGCGGCGCCGCCGCATCACCTCAAACACCCCCCCCTCACACCAAAAGCAAGCCTCCTCCACCTCACCTCTCGAAACACGCCGCCTCCAACCCCCCCCCCAGAGCATGCTCCCCATCCCCGAGAGCGCTCCTCCGGCTTTCTCTGCCTCTCTCCGCTTCTCCCTGCAGCCAGAGGGGATGGAGATGCGTGGCGGGGGGTGAGATGCGTGCGCCTCCGCCGCGAGCCCCCTCCCCGGTGCTCTCCCACTTCCCGGCACTCTCCCACTAACCCCCCGCCCCCAGAGCACGCTCTCTCCAGCTCCCCCCTCCCCCCCCCCACACGCCGCTACCCCGGCTCACCATCCCCGAGAGCGGACACCGCCAAGGAGCCCGAGGTGGAGGAGGAGGGCAGCCGGTACCCGGAGGAAGAGGGGGAGGGTGGCCCGGGAGGCGGCAGGGAGGTGGGGCCGCGCACTAGCTCCTCTGTGCCACATGGAGCCGGCGGAGCCCAGGAGGGGGGAGAGCCCCAGTGGCAGCCCAAGGAGGAGCTCGGCAGGGTGCCAGGTGAGGAAACGCAGGGGGAGGGATCCCTGCCTTTCATGCAACCCCCCCGTCCCTGCCTTTTGCCCCCCGTCCCTGCCTTTCGCCCCCTCCGACCCTGCCTTTCGCCCCCCCTGTCCCTGCCTTTCGCCCACCCCGTCCCTGCCTTTCGTCCCCCCGTTCCTGCCTTTGGCCCCCCCCGTCCCTGCCTTTCGCCCCCCCATCCCTGCCTTTCGCCCCCCATCCCTGCCTTTCGCCCCCCGTCCCTTCCTTGTGTCTCGCCCTCGTCCTTGCCTTTCGCCCCCCCCCTCTGCCATTCGCCCTCCCCATCCCTGCCTTTGGCCCCCCCTGTTCCTGCCTTTGGCCCGCCCCTCTGCCTTTGGCCCCCCCATCACTGCCTTTTGCCCCCCCATCCCTGCCTTTCCCCCCCATCCCTGCCTTTCGCCCCCCCGTCCCTGCCTATCGCCCCCCCGTCCCTGCCTATCACCGCCCCCCAGTCCCTGCCTTTCGCCCCCCCGTCTCTGCCTTTCCCCCATCCCTGCCTTCCCCCCCTGTCCCTGCCTTTCGCTCCCCCGTCCCTGCCTTCCCCCCGTCCCTGCCTTTCACCCCCCATCCCTGCCTTTCACGCCCCGTCCCTGCCTTTCACCCCCCCGTCCCTGCCTATCGCCCCCCCGTCCCTGCCTTTTGCCCCCCGTCCCTGCCTTCCCCCCCGTCCCTGCCTTTCACCCCCCCGTCCCTGCCTTTCACCCCCCCGTCCCTGACTTTCACCCCTCTGTCCCTGCCTTTCACACCCCCTCCCTGTCCATCCCTTTCACCCCGTCCCTGCCTTTCACCCCCCTCCGCCTTTCACCCCCCTCTGCCTTTCAGCCCCCACCCCCTGCCTTTCACCCCCCCTCCCCGCCTTTCACCCCTCCGACCTTGCCTTTCACCCCCCCCGGCCTTGCCTTTCACCCCCCCCCCCGGCCTTGCCTTTCACCCCCCCGTCCTTGCCTTTCACCCCCCCCGACCCGCCTTTCATCTCCCCCACTCCCGTCCCCACATTTCACCCCGCCCCACCTTTCACCCCCCCCGCCCCCGCCTTTTAACCCCCCCGCCCAATATTAGATTGGGGGTAGGTTTCCAGAGGGCCACATGGGGACAATAACCAAAGTAAGCCACAGGCAGAAAAAGGCCCCAATAGAGCCCATAGGGAGGGAGGTGGGCCGCGTGGCTTGCAAGGAAAAGCCGGGAGTCAGAGGCGTGGCCCGGCCATAAAGGCCCTGGGAAAAGTCCGACCGTTGGCTTAGTCGGGGGGTAGAACACCACAGCAGGGGTGAGAGGGGAGCATCAACAGAGGCTTTCTGTGTAGTACAGCGGATCAGTGGAGGGAGTGCCAACCAGGCCATCAAATGGAAGTGGCCAAAGCGGAGCAGCCCAACGGTCAGTTGGAGCCAGCCGAGCAGCTGAACCAGAGGTAGCTGGGCCAGTGCCGGGTCTGCTAAGTTAAGGTACTGGGATGGATGGGTCTGTGGGGGGAATGTGGGGGGAGCGGCGTCAGTGAAGGTGTTGTCTTCCAACTGGGATGTGCTACTGAGGCTTAATATCCCTCGCCATAAAAGATAAAATCTGGGCAGACGATTATGTGGCGATATGGATGTTGTTTTCCAGATATAAGGATTTGCTGGAGGTGGTTACAAAAGGGGATAGTATGGATGAGGGAAAAGAAAAGAAACAGGACTTTTGGAAATTGTCGGAGTCGTTTGTCATCTTCGCCAGTGTGGTAGGTGAGAACGCTCCCCAAAAGGTGTTTTGCGCCTGTACTGTATGTATGATTGCTTACTTCACATAAGACCAAATTGAACAAATATCAGTGATATGTTTATAGGTTAAAGGTAGGCGATGGAAGTGTTTGTAAAATCATTTTTAATATATATTTTTTCATGAATATGGGGGGCATTTAAATGTAGAGTAAAACAGCAACTTACTTAAAATTGAAACTCTTATATTTATGGTTTAAACTTTGATAAATATATTTTTGAATATGCTAATCAGTTTTTTTCTATTGGTTTTGAAAGCACTAATCTAGTTTTAATGTTTTTAACATATTTCCATAGTCAGTGCAATATGATGACCCTGCCCCTTTCTGAGTGACTTTTCTATCCTGTATGTGAGAAATTGTGTCATATTTTAGCACACTATCTTTTTCCCCCCGAAAAGTGTATGCAATGAGTTACTGTATGTTTGGACACAATGAGAATTTACGTGTGCTAAATTGGCACTCACAGTTTATTAAATAACCCCCAATGTTTTATCGAAGCATCAACATAGAAATGAAAAATTCAATTGTTTCAGATTATTTATGAAGCTCAGCAAAGTCTCAATAAAATCCAAACTAGTTACTTTGATTTACAAAATTGATTTACGGTCATATGAGCTATTATTTCGCTAATTCCGATGCCTTCTGGGGAAAGCTGATCATAATATTGCATTGAGCTGTATAATTTATTCTGTTTAAAGTTCAGTAAGGAATTAGTTTAAAGCAATATGTCTAGTATGAGTGTGCTTCACATTATTTAGTGCCTTACTAATTGTTGTGGCTCAGCAGGGTTTCAATTAAGTGAAGATTTTACTACCACATAGAATCAAATGTAATGGCCCACAATGGAGAAATGTTATTGAAATAAAGAAAAGGAAAAATGTGGCTATAAACACTGAAATATTCATTTGTTTTATCGGAAATGTATACAACCGCACATTTGAAAAAGTTAATGCTTCTTGTCTGACAGCATTATATAAATTGCAAACTAAACTACAAGTTGCACATATACAACTTTTCTTGCATCCAAGTGTAGTCTATGGCCCCTCTATTCCTGGAAGAATCTAACGGCAGACCCTCGGGGTTTCATAGTTAGGGGCCCCAATCGAACCTCCTAATGCTGTAGTGAGCAAACCAACCAAAGCATGTAGAGGACGGTATCTCATATAAAACAGACTGTCTGAACAGTCTATATAGGAGAAGAGAGCCATCATCAGCACCCAATAATGCGTCAGAAGAAGAATACCTAGGTTCCTCAGAATTTGAAGGTCAAGAAGAAACAGCTTCTGGGTATGAAGCTGAATTAGTAGAGCTTCTAAATCAGAGTAATGAAGGCGGTGTTGATCCAGAATCAATAAAAAAAAAGGACGAACGCTGGATAAGCTATTCCTAGGACCTAAAAAGAAGGTTGACAAGATCAACATAGCGAATAAATTATCTAAGTTGTGCCCCTTTCCAGTAGATGGGACCAAGATGTCAGAAAGCCTATGAAGGTGGATGCAAAAGTTTACGAGAATCACTAGATAAATGACACTGCCCATTGAAGATGTGATCTCTAATGTAGACCCCATGGAAATTTAAATGGAACATGTCCTAAGAATGTCATTCCAGGCCACAGTAGAAGCATACAGTCTGGCAATAGCACTCAACTCAGTCTAAATGACAATGAAAGTACAGTACAGTATGTATTGCTAATATTGAAGAATTTCTAGAGAAAGGTACAAAGAGATCCTACACTCAGAGTCCTGTCAGTAATAAAACTTGCAAGGGAATACACTGTGGAGGCTGGAATTCTCTCTGAGATCAATGGATTTATTGGAGCATGCAAGGAGAGCTTTGTGGCTTGGCCCCAGCTGGTGGATGCATCCTCAAACAATAATCTAAGTAATCTAGACTTCTGTTTGGCAGGAAATTGGAAGCCACCATAATGAAGTTAACTGGGAGGAAAAGTTTGTTCCTACCACAGGAATGGAAGGAAGGAAGAAGATATTTTGCTTCAGTAGGACAAACAGAAAGATCCATGACATGAGTGCATATCGCAAAGGTAGGTTATTATTCCAGACCAACAGGCTAGAGAGGAGTCCTGAGAAGCCTTTTTTTGTGGGCAAAGATCAAGATGCTCAGGACACAGAGGTCACAGGCCCACATGAAAGCTGCAAAATGCCGGGGCTGTATACTGTAGATTATGTTGTGGTAATCAGGACAAAGTAAATCAAGGACAAATGGGCCCTTTAGATAATTTACTATGGCAACAGTCTAGAATTCACCAATTGTCCCTTGAGAAAATGTTTTGTAAGATTTACAAGTTCCTCTCTGTGCATGACTTCTTTTACTCTCACTCTCTGCTCCTCTTTGCTATAACTGAGACTTGGCTCACTCAGTCTGACTCTACTCTGGAAGCTGCCCTCTATTATGGTGGCCTTTCTTTCCCCCACACTCCGCGCCCTGATGGCAGGGATAGAGACGTGGGGCTGCTGCTCTCCTCTATCTGCCGCTACCGTACCATTCCTATTCCTCCCTCTATTCCTTTTCCCTCCTTTGAGGCTCACAATTTCCAGCTTTTCTCACCTCTCTCTGTCCACGTGGCGGTCATCTATCAACCACCTACCTCTACTCATCCCCCTTCTGTCTTTCTCTTTCACTTTGAATCCTGGCTCTCTTTCTTTCTCTCCTCAGATTCTCCTGTTCTTCTCATTGGGGACTTCAACTTCCATATTGATGACCCCTTTCTCCCTTGGGCTTCCCGCTTTCTCTCTCTAATTTCTTCTTTTGGCCTTCAACAGTGGACTGCAGCCAGCACCCACTAGGATGGCCACTACCTTGACCTGGTTTTCACTAAAAACTTTTCTCCCTCTGATTTCTCCATTTCCCTTTTTCCTCTCTCTGACAACCTCATCTAATTTTCTCTCTCGCTTCTCCCCTGCTCCACCTCCATCTACCCCTTGTCTCTGCAGAGATATGCGCTCTATTAACCTACCAGCTTTTGAGTCGACTTTACGCTCCTCCCTCTCCTCTCTCAGCTCTGCTCCAGACCCTGAAAACATGGTCAGGAATTGCAACTCGCTTGCTCCATTTTCTCAACACCTATTCTCTCCTAGACCCTCTATAATCTGGCTTCCGCACTGCTCACTCCACTGAAACAGCCCTCACTAAAATCTCTATCGATCTCTTCTGGGGGTACCCCAGGGCTCTGTCCTGGGACCCCTTCTCTTTTTTCTTTACATACTCTCTTTTGGTGACCTAATAACATCTTTTGGGTTAAAATATCACCTCTCTGCTGATGACACACAAATTTACATTTCTACCCCTGACCTTACACCTGCTATACTGGCTAAAGTTTCTGACTGTCTCTCGGCTATATAATCCTGGATGACCCTCCGCCGCCTTAAACTTAACATGGCAAAAACAGAGCTCCTCATTCTTCCTCCCAAACCTGGCTCTCTTTCCTCCTTCCACATTACTATTGGAACTACTATCATTCACCCAGTAGCCCAAGCACACTTGACTCCTCTCTCACATTCTCTTCTCACATACCAAAGGTAGCAATAAACTGTCATTGTTTCCTCCTCAATATTACCAAGATATGCCCTTTCCTCTGTTGCATGACTGCAAAAACTCTGACACAGACCCTCATTCTCTCCCATCTCATCTACTGTAACCTCCTGCAGTCTGGCCTTCCTGCTTCTCACCTGTCTCCCCTACAATCTATCCTAAATGCTACTGCCAGAATCACTCTACTTTTTCCAAAAACTGTCTCAGCATCTCCCCTGCTGAAATCCCTCTCCTGGCTTTAAATCCAATACCACACACTCAATTCTCCTCCTTACTTTTAAAGATTTACAATCTTCTGCTCCTGCTTACATCTCAGCCCTAATTTCTCGCTATACACCATCCAAACTCTTGTGTTCTGCTGAAGGATGTTTTCTCTCTACCCCCTTTGTATCTAAAGCCCTCTCCCGCCTTAAACCCTTCTCACTGACTGCCCTGCACCTCTGGAATGCCCTTCCTCTCAATATCCGACTTACACCCTCTCTATCCACATTTAAGAACCACCTCAAAACACACCTGCTTAAGGAAGCATATGAGTAGATCCATGGCTGACAATTAACACCTCATACATTAACCTTGGCCCCATGCAGATGCGCTTGGCAGAACGCCCTCGTACCGTCTCTGTACGTTCTTCCTACTAACAAATTAGATTGTAAGCTCTTCGGAGCAGGGAGTCCTTTTCCTAAATGTTACTTTTATGTCTGAAGCACTTCCCCCCTTTATGTTTATTTATATTATGTATTGTTTATATGATTGTCACGTATATTACGGCTGTGAAGCGCTATGTACATTAATGGTGCTATATACATAAAGACATACAATACAATTTAGGGAACCGACGCAGGTTCAAGCAAAATTAACCTTAGAGCAAAACATCCAGGATCTTTTAAATGTTGTCAAAACAGAAAGATAATCTCGGGAAAGATAGACAGGGATTTATTCACCAATATTTCTATTAGATAAGGTCTCAAGAGAACTCAGAATTACCTGATGCAACTACCTGTTGTGGGGGTGGGGGAGTAGGATTAACCTTTCTGTGACAACTGCCATGGACTTCAGCAAAATAACATTTCGGTGAATTGAAGTGAAAGTTTATCTTTTTTACTTTACACCTTTATTATTTTCACTGGAAGTCACTTATCTGATTTGTAACATTACAATTATCTATGGGATTTTCCCTGCATAGTTCATAATAACCATCAAGTATAAACCAAATGTACTTATATGCATGCCAAGTGAGTTTAGTAATAAAATCAGTTAATAAGTAGCCAGCTTTTATTCTAGCCATATTATTTAGTGAATTATTAAAAGTCAGGACAATACTGAGTAATGTCGAATCATTCTACCCAACATACAGCATTGCCTGAAAGCATTCCTCTTCACATTAAACATAACAGTATCGATGACCATGCATTTCACTAGAAATGTATCCAGTTATTTAAGGTTGAATGCTTGGGGAATTGAAGATGTATAGACAGGTATAACATAATCTGCTCATGTTATAGTTGGAAACACATTTAATGCATTAATGTATAAAATGCTAATGCTGTCCATATTTTATTAAAAATACATGAAAAAATACATGAAAAAATACATGAAATTCAATATGCATGGCCTATCATCAATATTTACATTTGTTGCACATTTGATTTTGCCTATTGTGTTAGCAAGTCATTTGGGGAATGATTATATGTTAATACATACACGTTTCATGTGGACATGCTAGGAGTATCAAATGCAGTCATTTACTTTTTGCCCATTTCTGCCCTGTTCAGGATTAATTGAATAATCAATTTATAACTCAATCATCCAATATCTGTATACATTAGGTTTACCAAACAAGGAGTAAACTTAGCATGCAATAACAACATTTGTATTCCAACTAATCGGGATATATACAGAGGACGGGAATACAAAGTGTGCAAGAGATCATCCCTCCAATATTCTAAGAGTGAATATCAATACTTTATCCTTGTATAAAAATCTTTCTAAGTATATAAGAATATAAATTGAAATATCTAAAATAAAAACTACCATCGAGATGTTTAAGAGAATAATTGGCCATGAAAAATAATATAAATAATTACAAAACTATTACATCTCATATTTGACAATAGTGTATCTAAAATATATCTATAACATAACTAGGCCAAATAAAGTGCCAAAAAGTCCATGTGTGCTGCTAAAATGAAAAGTAAAGGCCTTTGTTACCCTCCAAGATAAAAAAATAAATGGAAAAATAAAGCACCGTGCCCACTAGTATACAGGCATACCCCGCTTTAAGGACACTCACTTTAAGTACACTCGCGAGTAAGTACATGTCGCCCAATAGGCATACGGCAGTTCACGCATGCGCCTGTCAGCATGTCCTGAACAGCAATACCGGCTCCCTACCTGTACCGAAGCTGTGCGCAAGCGGGAGACTATAGAGCCTGTTACAAATGCGTTATTTACATCAGTTGTGCACGTATATGATGTTTGCAGTACAGTACATGCATCGAGAAGTGGGAAAAAGGCAGTGCTTCACTTTAAGTACATTTTCGCTTTACATACATGCTCCGGTCCCATTGCGTACGTTAATGCGGGGTATGCCTGTACTTCTGTTTTAATTATGTTTGCAAGTGGAATCTCTTCATTTAATTAATTTTTGTCATTAAATGCGGCCCAATGGGAGTTGTGTTTCTTAATGTTTTTTTTTTTTTAACTGTTTTAGATCAATTAAACTTGTGATGCACCAGAATTATTTCACACGTTTTGCATCCTTAGTGAATTTAGTGGGAAAGTGTCAAAAAATATAATTGTATGGACTCCTTTTGTGATAGATCCGGGTTAACTGCTAATCTTCACTAATGAAGTCTAACTACTACAATTTTAAAAGGTATTATAACACAGCAGAAAAATAAAGAACTTATTAACAGAATTGTTGATATATTAGCAACTTACCTTTACAGGATGGTGGTGTTGACCAAGTCTGGTTTCCTAAACAAACGCTCCTAAAGGTTCCCTCTAGCATATACCCACTGTAACAAGAATATGTCACCATGTCTCCATAATGATGGTATGTCCCTCGAATCATTGCATTTTGTACATGACGAGGAGGGCCACAAGAGATTTCTAATAGAAATAGCAAAATATATATTGTATTTTATATTTCTGGCTCTAAAAGATACAACTTTTTCTATTACCACTATTTACAATCCACAGAGGCACTTACCAACCATCATAGCTTTGTACTGCCATCCACTGCACTTACTCCTTCCTTACTGTCTCCTTAAATCTCCCAAAATAAAACTTACAGCCAGATCCACACAGCTCTTTTACTGTAAGTGACGTAACCCTAATGTGACGTTTTGCCTAAACATGTACCTTCAAAGTGCAATAACAACGTAAGGTCATGTTTTCTCATGGAAACAGCATTACGTTACCTATAAAAGACTGTTAGTGATAGTTCTATGCAAAAGAGGTGTTTGCCCTAACAGCGCATATCCACAAAGGTCCATTAAGATTAACCCAAGGACTAAAGTAATTTAATGTTAAATCATAACTAAGCATGGCGTTATTCTAATCCAGAATTTAAAAAGGGGCTTTATCTGTGGAGGAGGAGGATGAGGAGGAGGAGAAAGAGCGTGAACAAACCTGAGATACAGAGGAAATAGCCTAATTTGAATATGCAAACTATATTGAAATGATTTAAATTAGCTAATTTCCCAGGTATCTCTCCAGATGTTGTAGAGAGGAGTGTTTAGGGAAGTATATGTCAATACGTACTCTACGAAAATAATCTTTCTATCTCTCTCCTTTTTAAAGTCCTATACACACTGTTATGTATACAAAATAACTTGCTGATTCATCAAAGGTATCATAACCTATGCATATCTTTATATACAGTATATATACAACAAGAAAAAAGAAGTTCCATAAGGAGCACTCGGAATGACCAAAAGTAACAAATCATCAAACACATGTAAAAAAAGACTGAGTATATTTGGTGTCCTGTGTGTGTGTTTTTAGCTAAAGGACAATAGTAATAGCTATGCACAAAGATGGGGGATAATAGCAGATGCAGAGAAACCATAGATGACACAGGGAGCCAGTGCTCACTGTGTAATCACGACCAGCCGGTCATACATATGAGAACAGGGAAGAACCCCTATGCATTGAAATGACAGCCTGATGAAGAGCAGTAATGGTAATTACAAAAAGGTCAGGTTCACTGGACAGTAAGTAATGCACCTCTATGCACATACTTCTCAAACTGACATATTTAAACAGAGCTACACATGTAAAGAAAAGTAAGCTGCATGAAACATCCTGTACATTAATGTCAGTTATAAACTCAAAGACAGGCGTACGGTCTGCATGGGCTGGGGTACAATCATAGATATGATCGATAGGAAGACTGTTGCCTTGGAGTTAACAGAATGGTCTCCTAGATCTGCAAAAGTTCCTAATCACTCAGGGCAAGTGCCCGCAATACTGTGGGATTGGGGGACTGCAATACTGTGGGATCACTCCGGGAAGAAGCCCCCAGGCGGTCATGAAAACACAGTGAGCACTGGCTCACTATGTCATCTGTGGTTTCTCTGCATCTGCTATTATCCCCCTTTTTTGTGCATAGCTATTACCATTGTCCTTTGAGTATATTTGGGGTCCTGTGTGTGTGTTTTTAGCTAGTGGCTTTATTACACGTGTTTAATAAATTGTTACTTTTGGTAATTCCGAGTGGTCCCTATGGGACTTCTTTTTTCTTGTTGTGATTATATTTTCCTGTCCCAGGAACAGCACCAGCTATCATTATTTGTAGTACATTGCTGTTTTTGTAGGGAGTACCTTTGACTTTTCGATGCGATTGCGGTATTTTTTGTTATATATATATATATATATATATATATATATATATATATATATACATATATACAAAACAAACAAATTGGAGTAGCGCCTAAGGAAGCTTGATAAAGATAAATCAGCTGTGTAAATCAGATAGAGTTAACAAGGCTATTGACCAAAGAATCCCCAAAAGGGCGAATTTGTGATAAAAACAACTGAAATCTATAGCAAAAATAAAAAATATGAAACATAAAAAATAAAATAAAAACCAGATGTCAGTTGAAATTTCAAAAAATGTACTTAGTCCACTGGAGTTTTGCTGCCCATATATAAGGATCACCAAATCCCAAGGATAGCCGCAGAAAACAAGAAGAAAAAACAGGCGCACTCCTAGTGTGATAAAGTATAAAACAGTATTTATGGGATTTTAAAATATAAAAAGCGCTCTCACAAACAGAGTAAAAATAATAGCATTTTGAGATATACTCAATCGCCTTGAAGCTGTGAAGGGAATGTATCAGCCTATCCCGTTGGTGCCACCTCTGGTGTATCCGTTGGTTCAGCAAGGTGCACTGGAGCCACCGCAGCCAGATGATGTAATAATCAGCCACACGGTCAGAAACTCCCTCCAGATACACCTCCCACAGCTCTCACTGCTCACCAGCAGGCAACTGCAAAACCGGAAGCGACAGCAGTCCCAAGCAAAATAGCAACAGCTCCAAGGTACTCTCTCCGTTCGTGCAGTAATGTCAGCCACAAACTCGCCTCTTTGGGAAATGCCCTACGCGTTTCGTCACTAAGAACTTCGTCAGGGGTTGAAGTCCTTAGTGACGAAACGCGTAGGGCGTTTCCCAAAGAGGCGCGTAGGGCGTTTCCCAAAGAGGCACATAGGGCATTTCCCAAAGAGGTGAGTTTGTGGCTGACATTACTGCATGAAAGGAGAGAGTACTTTGGAGCTGTTGCTATTTTACTTGGGACTGCTGTCGCTTCCGGTTTTGCAGTTGCCTGCTGGTGAGCAGTGAGAGCTGTCGGAGGTGTATCTGGAGGGAGTTTCTGACCGTGTTGCTGATTATTACATCATCTGGCTGCGGTGGCTCCAGTGCACCTTGCTGAACCAATGGATACACCAGAGGTGGCACCAATGGGACATGCTGATACATTCCCTTCACAGCTTCAAGGCGATTGAGTATATCTCATAAATGCTATTATTTTTACTCTGTTTGTGAGTGCGCTTTTTATATTTTAAAATTCCATAAATACTGTTTTATACTTTATCACACTAGGAGTGCGCCTGTTTTTTCTTTTTGTTTTCTGCATATTTTGCTATTTATGTTATGTTTCCATATGCTTTTCCATATAAATAAAATTGTAATGACCACTCATGAGCACAATTATATGTTTTTTCTTTAATCATATTGATTTGGTTGAGATCATTGCCACTTTCATAAAAAAGAGGCATGGTGTGTCAATAAACTGAGTTGCAAGGTTTAACTTTCACCTTTGTCACCTACATCAAGCCTGAGACTATACAAAAGACATCATCTAAATGTTTTGAAGAAAAAGCACCCCTTTACCCTGTGGATTTTATACTTGAGTCATAGTGCCAAACATACAGGAACTGGGAAATTTACTGATAACCAGGACATTTGGAATTTAACACAATTGTTCATGCAACAGCATTGCCTTTTTTCCAATAGTCCTTTTCATTTTTTTGGATTTTCCTTTGTTTGGTATCTATTTTAATGGTATTAACAGTACTACAATTGTGGGTATTTGATTAAGCTTAATCAAGGTATAGGTTTACATTTTCTGTATTATATTTCATTAAGGTATTTATTTAATTGTATTTTTCATTGTATTTTTATGATTTAAACAACTGCATATATTTCTTTTTTTTAGGAACCTCGGTATACCAATATTGCTTCAATACATAGTTCAGATTCAATTTTCATGCGCTAGGGTGTTATTTCTCTTTTATTACTCGATGATGCAAATGGAAGAGAGGGGTCCTCTTCTGTTCAAATTGCATGCAACCGGTTCTCCCTAGCAAACATGGTGGTAGACCTCATGACGTAGTAACTATGACATGGGGCACTCAAATGGCTAATACTTTCTCAAGCAGTTCTTTCTCTCAATACTCTCAATAAGCAAATGCCAAAGAGTTCTTACTCATCCAGGAAAAGTCATCCTGTCATATATATTATGTGCATCACTTTATAAATACTTACTTTCACATTTTGCTCTGGTATTTGTCCAAGTTTCATCAGCATTGCATGTTATCACACCTTGGCCTTGAAGCTGATAGCCCTTTTGACACTTGATGGACACTTTCTGGCCAACATAAAATTCTGTTTCTGTCAAACCAGCATTCTCTGGGATTACAAATGGCACAGGACATGGATTTGCTGGGGAAAGAACAATTGAATATAAATTAGCAAATAAAAAATATGCAGATATAATTATAATTAAATATTGTTTTATAAGATGAATATTGTGGATTTTGTTTATTACATGTTAGCGGTTACAAAACATTGTGGGCCAACATTATAGAGAAAACAGCCATTAAATATACTGTGCTTAAGATTGTCAAATGCACAACAACCCCTTTAGCTTCTTATATGAATTTGATAAACACTGTACGAAGAATTCAACTTTTACTTAAATTAGACATGAAAGATGCTAACCATACTTAACTGTTAAATTACATCACAAACCGCCAAATATATAGATGGTAATGTGTATGAGGATAATCAGTATTTGAACAATTATATGAAATAAGCCTTCTTATACTGGGAGAAGTATAACATTAAACAGTTCCAACTTAGTTTGGTAAAATACTTTTTGATAAATAAAGTTAAACGAAGAGTTCATAACTGTCGGAATTTCTTTCTCTGTGTTTATTTACATAATCTTGTGATGATGGGGCAGAATAGCACTGATACTGTAGCAGCTCAGTCAGTCAGCTTAGTCAGGAGTGGCAGCAGCTTAGTTTGTAAGTCTAAGGCTGTGTCCCCGGTGGCCACTGCTGTGCACGCTATGGCATACGGGGTGGGAACAAGATCTACTCCTCTATGGTGCCGGGCTCAGTAGCTGCCTGCACGCACATGTACAGATCACGATGCGCGACCACATTTTGTAAAAGACAAGGACTTTGGCTTTTCTTGTGGCGATGGAGCACTGGCCATGTCACGGTGGCGGTTCAGCCAATGAGGGCGAACCAGACACGTGACGTCATGGCCAAACCCTCCCCCCAACCCCCCAGCTCCCGTCGCAATCTCCTGCAGCTCAACCACAGACTATATACTAGTACAACTGACGGTGCTTAAAGGATTAGGCAGACTATATATTTACTATCTGACGGTAGACCTTGTTTGTTTGCAACCACAGACCGCAGATCGCGGCTTTCACCCATGCACGTGCTGCCAGGCCGCCAGGCGGCGTGCAGCAGTGAACACTGTGGCTGTAGCCTAAGGCTGCGGCCCAGTCACTGCCACAGCGCACAGCTCGGCATGCGCTGTGCTATCAAGCCCTGCCCCCCAGTCCGGCCGATCCCAGTCCCTACCTTGTCGGCCACCTTTCCCCAGCGGTGCACGACAGGTTTTCAGGGAGGCAGAGGAATTTGAAATTAGCATCCGCGACGGAGGCGTGGCCATGCCCCCACCGGCAGTTTAGCCAATAAGGGCGAACCAGCCGTGGGACGTCATGGCCACGCCCCCACACAAACCCACAGCCACCCCTCCCGTCGCAAACCTTCCCTCTCCCCTCAGACCGCTTATCGCGGTGCAGCGCTATGCACGTGCCGCCCAGCCGCCGGGCGCGCGCTCCACAGTGAAAACTGGGGACTCAGCCTAAGGTTCTCACTTCTCATTTAATTTCCCTCACTAGACCCTGCTGTCACAAAATGGTTCTGCACATGTACTGTATAGGGAAAAATGAGAAAAAAGGAGTATGTCCTTGGGCTCTTCCTTATATCAATGACAGGGCTGCTGACTGGGGGGAGAGCCGGGAGGCCTGGCTGCTGGTCCTCCAGTTTCCGCCACCACCACCAGGCCTCGGCTCTCCACAGCTGCGGCTTTGCGGCAACAAGAGGACTGGCAGCCTGGCCGCCCGCAGCCACCGGGCCTGTCCAGAGGCCTGAGATAATCCCCAAGGTAAGTCTGTATTTTATATGTATTTGGAGGGTGTTTTTTTATATATGTATTTGGGTGATGTTTTTTTAATATGATTTTTGGGAAGGTTTATATGTATTTGGTGAGGTTTATATGTATTTGGTGCAGTTTATATGTATATGGTGAGGTTTATATGTATTTGGTGCGGTTTATATGTATTTGGTGCGGTTTATATGTATTTGGGGAGGTTTATATGTATTTGGGGAGGTTTATATGTGTTTGGGGGGTGGGGCTTTTATATATGTATTTGGGTGGTGTTTTTTCCCCCCTTAATATGTATATACGGGGTGTTTTTGTTTTAAAATATGTATTTGGGGGGCTGGGTTTTTTTATATGCATTTGGGGAGTGTTTTTTTATATGTATTTGGAGGTGGGGTTTTTTAATATGTATTTTGGGGTGTTTTTTTTTAAATATGTATTTGGGGTGTGGCAGGGTTGTATGTATTTGGGGGGTTGTATATATTTCGGGGATGGGAAGGTTTTCTGTACATGGGGGTGGAGTTTTCTGGTATATATTTTGTGGGGGGGGATTGTGTGAGGGGGGAGGGAATGAGTGAGAAGTGGGGTAATTGACGGAGGGGAAGATGAGTGAGAGGAGAAGGGGTGAAAGAAAGGAGTGAGGGAGTGAGTGAGGAAAAGTGGGAGTAGGAGTGAGACACAGGGGAGAGAAATACATGCAAGGTGGGGAGGGAATGAGTGAGAGTGGGGTAATTGATGGAGGGGAGGAGGGTGAAAGGTGAGACGGAGGGGAGAGAAATGCATAGGAAGTGGGAGGGAAATAGAGGGGGATCGCAAGACTGCCGACACGGGGGGGGGGAGGAGGGGCATAACACTAGTCCTGGGCGTTGGGAAATCTGTGTGCGGCCCTATCTGGAATGCATTTAGATCACAGATGAAACAATAAACCTAGAACATACACAGATCAAACCAGGCACTGTACAAACATGAATGATGTTACATGCGTTTCTTCTTTGAGACCGACAATCACCGCCATGCCATATTCCAAACCCTCCTCTTTTGTCAATTAGATACAGTTAAATATAAGTATTTTTTCCATTATCTACTTTGTATCTGTACTTGCACTCCAATCCAAACTATTCATGCCAAATGGGGCATGTGCCCTCTGTGACTGATTATTATTGGTGCCAATCAAGGATTATGGATTTAGATTATAATTTGTGTTTCTCATCATCATCATCATCAATGCTGTTAGCATTGTCATTGACACCTATTGGCATCAATTAGATAGTATCAGAGCAAAAAACTCCAGAATCCGGTGCTCAAAAGTGACTGTATCAGTACTTTTTCTGTCCATGTTTTTAATATAAATAAATCCTTTTGATTCACTTATCCCACGACTGACGCTGTGCACCGGTTCTTTCCTACCTGGGAGTTTTCATATATTGGCATCAATTGCTTAACTGTAACTTTCCAATTTGATGGGAACGGCATTCATCAAACATGCTGTCGTTCATTTTGAGGAAAACCAGCTTCAAAAACGTTTGGCCAGTAGCCTTGTGTAGCGATCTCTTACATGGTTGTCAGAGGTGCAAAATACTCTTTCCGAGTATACACTGGAGGGTTGAAAGCTTAAGTAAACCATAGCCAGCCAGGATAAAGTTCTCTTTTCCTGCCAGTATATAAAGTGGCTGACCCTGATGTCAACTTCTCTGTTATCATTTATATAGTCTTCCATAATTGTAAAAATTGGGTAGGTTATTTTAGTCTTAGCAGCAAGATCTTTGGTCATGTTCATTAAGCCTGACCCAATATAGTCTTCTTCTGTATATGGCTCTGATTCTACTATTACATCACAGTTATATTTTATACTACTAACAGCCGATACACAGAAGTTTCAAGAGAAGCTGAAGGATGAGGTGCAGTACAAGTGACTTCTGAGCTGACAACTGGACAACAAGAAGCTCTTTGCAGATATTTATATCTGTGACAGGTGGAAGGAAAGAAGGCAACTGTGGCTGAAACTGAGGATCAAACACGTATGCCAAAATGAATTACTCAGATCTCTTTATTTGCAGCTGTTGCAGTGTTTTACATGCTGTTGCCAAATACTGAAAATGACCAGAGATTTTACATTCGGCAGCCAGCATTTACTGTACAGACCTGTGGCAGGACGGCCTGTAGCCGAGGTCAGGGAATAGTCCACACGTATAGTTTCAGGATAATGAAAACGTTCAGTGGCTTTATTTCTCCACAGCATACATAACATGCGGGTACACTGTCCCTTTAAACAAAACCTGCTCCACATTGGGAGATCTGACTAACACACCAGGCCTATCAAGCAGGCTGGCTGGCTAGACCATAACCAAACCATAAGTGTACTTTAAGCAGTCAGGAAAACAAAAGAACAATCCTTACTTTGGTTGAAGTAGTGACTTTGGTCAAATCCCTCAGACAGGCAGCTACTGCCAGTAACAAGATCATTTTCTACCTTGCTGGCTATCGGGTGTCAGCTTACCTCCTGATTGAACCTTCTGAGTTAACCTTCTGAGTGCTGGATGCAGCACTCAGACATATGTTTCCCAGGCATAACTGATAGGGGTTGACTTCACCCTGTCACATACCTCCCCTGTTTGTGTGTGGCTAGGGTCCCACACGGCTGAAGCCCGACCCTCCACTCCTTCTCTTGACAAAAAATCAGCATTTCCATGGTCCTTTCCAGGTCTATGCTGAATATCAAAAGAGAAGGGTTGGAGGGCCATGTACCGCCTGGTCAACCTTGAGTTTGTGTCCTTCATGGTGTTTAACCACTTCAAGGGCGCATGGTCAGTGACCAGGGTGAAGTGTACTCCGGTGACATAATGTCTCAATTGCCCATTTTACAGCGAGGCACTCCTTCTCAATGACGGAATACCTCACTTCCCTTGGGAACAGCTTCCGGCTGATGAACAGTATGGGGTGTTCAACACCATCAAATTGCTGGGACAGCACTGCTCCCAGTCCTACCTCTGAGGCATCCGTCTGGATGATGAAGGGCTCTTTAAAATCTGGGCTCCGAAGAGCGGGGCCCTCTGACAGGCACTTTTTTAGCATGTCAAAGGCGTCTTGGCACTCCCAAGACCATTTAACTTGGGTCGGGGCACTCTTTTTTGTCAGATCTGTTAGGGGTGCAGAAATTTCTGAAAAATTGGGGATAAACCGCCTGTAATACCCTGCTAACCCCAAAAGGGAGCAGACCTGTGTCTTTGTCTGTGGGGTGGGGACTTCCATTATGGCGGCCACCTTGCTAGCTAGTGGCCTTACTATCCCTCCCCCAATGGCATAGCCCAAGTATTTTATAGTGGACTTACCCAGGGCACATTTTTTTGGATTTGCAGTGAGCCCTGCTTCTCTTAAGGACGTTAAGACTGCCCTTAACCGTTTTATATGAGACTGCCAGTGTCTGCTATAGATGACAATGTCATCCAAGTAGGCTGCTGCATATGCCCTATGGGGTCGTAGTACCTTGTCCTTTAATCTTTGGAACGTGGCTGGAGCCCCATGTAACCCAAATGGCATAGTGACGAATTGGTATAAACCGAGAGGGGTGGCGAAGGCAGTTTTGCATTTGAATTCTTCCGCTAGAGGTATCTGCCAATATCCTTTCGTGAGATCTAGGGTGGAGATATACTCTGCTTTACCAAGCGAGTCAAGCAACTCATCCACCCTAGGCATTGGGTATGCATCAAATCTGGATACAGCATTTACCTTTCGCAGATCCACGCAAAATCTCACATTCCCATCTGGTTTAGGGACCAACACTATAGGGCTGTGAGGAATCAGGGATCGCGGCGTCCGCGCCCTGGTTCCTCTGCTCCTATATTCACCCCTGCTGCCGTGGCGCGTGTCCCTCGCCAGCGCCACTCACCTCCGGCGGTTCTGGGGGTTCCCCGTCGTCCTCCGCATCGCCGTCTCCCAGCAGTACCTCACGCGGCCGCCATGTTGCCCGGGCGCGCGCCTGAACAGCGCGCCGGGCGAAGTTAATTTATTCACTGCTCTGGCAGTGAAGACCCGCCCCAACACAGGAATAAGATCTCCTGTCAAGACAGAAGTCCTCACCTGCCTGCCAATCAAGGGAACCTATCCAGGATGGCTCCACGCAGTCCTCCAGGTCTGCCTTCACTTCTGATTGGTCAGCCACACTTTATAATGCCAGTCCTTCCTATCATTCATTGCTCGACATAGTTTTCACTTGGATTACTACTCTGGCGTTTTCTCTCTTATTCTCTCAGGTTACGACTTGGCTTGGCGGACGTCTCTCTCTGGCTCTCGACCCCTGCTTGGACAAACGACCTTCCGGAATTCTCCAATCCCAGACTTTGGCTAACGGCAACGACAACGGCATTTCTACACCGGTACCGGCAAGTATTGCTAGCTAAATAACACCTGGCCTGGCAACGCCAAATCACCACACTCCGGACACGCTCCCTTTGCTGCGGGTGCGTGCTTCTATACGTTCCTCACCTCAGTGAAAGGAACGGGTCTGGTCTGCGGGCAGCACCGGCGTAACATTATGTCGAGCCCACAAGACGCAGACCAGACTGTGGACTCTATGATGACGGCCATGTACCAAAAAATACAGGCCTTAACGGATCAAGTGGCTCTCCTCTCCCAGCAGGTATTGGACCGGCCTTTACCGGCACCGCCTGCGGCTGCACCCCCGGCGCAGCCTGACTTATCTTCCACTTCATTTTCAGTTCCGAAGATTCCGGCTCCAAGGCCCTACGCAGGGGATCCACACGCCTGTCGTAGCTTTCTCAACCAGTGCGAGATCCAGTTCGAGATGGCTCCCCAGTTGTATGCTACTGGCCGGAAAAAGGTAGCCTACGTATATAGTCTGCTCACAGGTAATGCACTGGCATGGGCCTCTCCGATCTGGGAACTACGCCCTGATATTACCCGCGATTACGCGGCCTTCAGACGGGACTTTCGACAGGTTTTTGATACCCCCGCACGTCAAGAGACTGCTTCTGATACCCTGCTAGAGCTTACACAGGGACGTCGGCCTGTGGGCCAATACGCCTTGGAATTCAGAACTATAGCAGCTGAGACTCATTGGGGTCAGGAGGCCTTAGTCGCCGTCTTCTGGAAAGGTCTATCGGAGTCTCTGAAGGATGAACTTGCTTCTCACACCAGGCCAGAGTCACTGGAGGATCTCATCTCCCTGGCTACTCGTATGGATCAGCGCCTTCAGGTACGCCGCGCTCAGCGTCAGCTTCCCCGGTCTACGCCTTTCCGTGCTTCCTTTTCCAGGTTCTCTACTAACCAGAGACCCGTCTTCTCCCCGTTACCGCCGCTGGAGGCTCCAGAGCCGATGCAACTTGGAGTTCAGCAACCTCGGGCACCGTCACGACAACTTCGCTCTAATGGGCAGTCGTGCCATCATTGCGGAGCTTCTGAGCAGCGCACCCGTAACCATCCACCATCTCCGGGAAATGACTAAGCCCAGTGAGTACGAAGGGGCGCTCTCTGGGTACCGAATCTCCTTGTCCCCCTCCCAGAAGGGAACTTCCCAAAAGATTGACAATTCCCATCTCCCTTTCAGGACCGACTTTCCGCACCTCCACAGCTGCATTTATCGATTCTGGCGCAGGAGGGAACTTCATAGATCAAACCTTTTCTGAACAAAATCAGATTCCGCTTTCCAGGAAGGACTCTCCCGTTGCCTTGGTCGGGATTGATAATCGACCTCTCACCCCGGCTTATATCTCCTTAGATACCGGACCTATCACCCTTTCTACTCATTCTCACAAAGAGACTCTGGGTTTTGATGTTATTCATGCCCTGGGAACACCTATCATGCTTGGCTTGCCCTGGTTACAGAAGCATAATCCACTCATCGATTGGGTTTCTCCTAACCCTATTAACTGGAGGTCAAGGTCAGAGGAACCTTCTTTCTCTATCAAGCAACCATCCTTTCTATTAGCCAACACATCCAGTTCTCTGAGGGAGTTACCTTCTCCATACGCCGAATTCTTGGACGTTTTCAGCAAGACACAGTCCGAACTTCTACCTCCTCATCGTTCCTACGATTGTCCGATTGATCTGGTACATGGTTATACCTTGCCTAAAGCCAAATCTTATCCTCTCTCGTTGCCCGAGACCGAAGCTATGGACGAATATATTCGTGAGAATCTTAAGCGGGGCTTCATACGTCATTCCAATTCTCCTGTGGGGGCTGGATTCTTCTTTGTCAAAAAGAAAGATGGTACCCTCAGACAATGTATTGATTACCGGGGTTTGAACCATATCACGGTGAAGAATCGTTATCCTCTCCCACTCATCTCCGAACTCTTTGATAGACTTCAGGGGGCCAATCTCTTTACTAAACTGGATCTTCGTGGGGCATACAACCTCATTCGCATCCGGGAGGGCGATGAATGGAAGACAGCCTTCAACACCCGTAGCGGACACTACGAATATCTAGTGATGCCCTTCGGGTTATGCAACGCACCGGCAGTTTTTCAGGACTTCATCAATGACATCTTTCGGGACGTTCTTAATCGATTTGTCATTGTATACCTGGATGACATCCTTATTTTTTCTCAAAACTTACAGGATCATATCATCCATACGAAGTTTGTGCTTTCACGCCTCCGAGAGAACCGGTTGTTTGCTAAAATGGAGAAATGCATTTTTCATCAGTCTACCACTTCCTTTCTCGGATACATCATCTCCAACAAAGGCTTGGCCATGGATCCAGAGAAGCTAAAGGCCGTCGTGGATTGGCCACAACCCAATTCCCTCAAATCTATTCAACGGTTTTTAGGTTTTTCTAACTATTACCGGAAGTTTATCCGCAACTTTTCTACCATTGTCGCTCCTATCACGGCACTGACCAAAAAAGGTGCAGACCCTTCATCTTGGTCTCCAGAGGCTGTCACGGCATTCGAGACACTGAAACAAACTTTTGTCTCTGCTCCCATCCTTCGACACCCTAACACGAATTTCCCCTTCACCTTAGAGGTTGACGCTTCGGACTGTGGGGCTGGGGCGGTTCTGTCGCAGAAATTTTCTTCCCAGGATAAACTTCATCCTTGCGGGTTTTTCTCCAAAAAATTCTCCTCTGCAGAGAGAAATTATGACGTGGGCAATAGGGAACTTCTGGCCGTCAAGTTGGCTCTTCAAGAATGGAGACATCTTCTGGAGGGGTCTAAAGAGCCATTCACTATTCTCACGGACCATAAAAACTTATTGTATATTGAGAATGCCCGTCGTTTAGGTCCCCGCCAAGCTCTCTGGTCGCTTTTTTTTTCTAGATTTAATTTTGTGCTCTCTTATATTCCTGGCACTAAGAACGTCAAAGCGGATGCTCTCTCCCGGCAATACTCTTCGGAAGAGAGATCAGAAAAAACCACAGAGTCCATCCTTCCTAAACAAAGAATCTTAGCAGCTGTAGCATTCAAGAATCTGGAGAGAATCATCAAATCTCAAGAGAATCTCCCGATCGGTCTGGTTGTTCCTAAAGACTCCTTGTACGTGGAACCCAAATTCATTCCTGAAATACTAGATTGGGGACATGCCGCCCGCTCGGAGGGACATCCTGGATTCAAGAAGACGTTGGACCTCATCCGTCGCACTTTCTGGTTGCCCAATATGGTAAAGACCATTTTTGAATTTACTCGGTCTTGTCCGGTATGTGCACGGAACAAGACTCCTCGCCAGAAACCGCAGGGTCTCCTCTTACCTTTACCTATTCCGGAACGTCCCTGGTCCCACATATCGATGGATTTTATTGTGGAGTTGCCAAAGTCGAATGGCATGAATACCATTCTTGTGGTAGTGGATCGGTTTTCCAAGATGGCACACTTTATTCCTCTCAAAGGTTTACCCTCCTCACCCGCCCTAGCTGATATTTTCTCCAAAGAGATTTTTCGGATCCATGGGATTCCCATATCCATCGTGTCTGATCGGGGTTCACAGTTCGTCTCCAAGTTCTGGAGAAATTTCACCAAGAGACTGGGTATCTCATCTTCCATCTCTTCTGGTTATCACCCTCAATCTAACGGACAGACCGAGAGAGTTAATCAATCCCTCGAGAAATACTTAAGGTGCTTCGTCTCGAATTCTCAGGATGACTGGGCAGAATTACTTATCTGGGCTGAGTTCGCCTTTAATTCTTACAGGAATGAGTCTACCCGCGAGACCCCCTTCTTCATCAACTATGGATTCCATCCGGCTCGTCTACCTATTTCTAAAAATTCCTCTGGAATACCAGCCGTAGACGAGCACATTGCCCTCTTACAGGACTCTTGGTTCAGAATCCAATCCGCACTACAAAAAGCATCATTGTCTTCCAAGAACCAGGCTGATCGTCACCGTCGTCTGGCACCTAATTACAAGATCGGAGACAAGGTTTGGCTATCATCCAAGAACATCCATCTCAAAACTCCTTCCATCAAATTGGCTCCTAGGTTTCTGGGTCCCTTTTCCATCTTGGAGCAGGTAAATCCGGTTTCCTTCCGACTCCAACTTCCTCAAAGCATGAGAATTCCGAATGTCTTTCACACCTCGCTTCTCAAACCATTCATCTCCAGTAGCCTCTTTCCGGACCACACTTCTAAACCAGATCCGGTGATGGTACAGGGTAACGAAGAATACGAGATTCAAGCTTTACTGGATTCCCGTCTTTCAAGAGGTAAAGTCCACTTTTTGGTTCACTGGAGAGGTTTTGGACCCGAAGAGAGGTCATGGGTACCCCTGAAAGATATTCATGCTCCAGGACTCCTCAAATGCTTCCGAGAGAAGTTTCCATCAAAACCATGGAAGGATCGTCCTGAGGCCGATCCTGAGGGGGGGGTACTGTGAGGAATCAGGGATCGCGGCGTCCGCGCCCTGGTTCCTCTGCTCCTATATTCACCCTTGCTGCCGTGGCGCGCGTCCCTCACCAGCGCCACTCACCTCCGGCGGTTCTGGGGGTTCCCCATCATCCTCGGCATCCCCGTCTCCCAGCAGTACCTCACGCGGCCGCCATGTTGCCCGGGCGCGCGCCTGAACAGCGCGCGCCGGGCGAAGTTAATTTATTCACTGCTCTGGCAGTGAAGACCCGCCCCCAACACAGGAATAAGATCTCCTGTCAAGACAGAAGTCCTCACCTGCCTGCCAATCAAGGTGTTAGGATGTGCTCACCACAAACGAGACGGGACCACGGTGCTGAGGTGGGAAGGTAGGAACACCACCCACAGCCACGAGGGCACGTCTTGAAAGTAGATTGGTCGGGGATTCCGGATCGGGGCAGGAGAGGTACGGTTGGTAGAGAGTGCCGTTAGCCAAATCCAAGGTTAGAGAGAGGGACGTTGTCGTTTACCGTAAGCCAGGATCGGGATGCCAGAGATGCGGAGAGTCGAGTAGCCGTGTGCCGAGTTCGGGATGCCAGAGGTACAGGAAGACGTAGCGGAAGCCGGTTTGGTACACGAGGAGGTTTGTAAAAATAGAACTAGGGAGGCAGAGAATGGTAAAGACAACTGGAACAATGCTCAGCCAAAGAACCAGTGATTTTGGCAGGTATATAAAGGAGTGAGGGTCCAATAGGATTGCAGCCATAAAGGGGTGTGTAGAAGGAGCCAGCTGCAGCAGGGATAGGTCCCTTATGAGTCCCAGGAGATGAGGCATAAAGGGCAGCAATCTGGCTGCATTCAATAGCAGCAACAGTTTTGTTCACTGTACCTTTAAGAGGCGGTTGCGCCTCCGTGTGGCCGCGCCTCTGTGTAGCAGCGCCTGTGGCTGCGTGCGCGGCCCCACGCCCTGATCCGAGAGCAGAAGAGAAAGAAGAACGTGTGCACGCGCGCACTGTGCAGGAACTCGCGCGCCTCTCTCCGGCGTCCCTGCGAGCCACGAGGATGTCAGGCGAGGCAGCAGGTAAGTGGGAGACACGCCGTGAACGGCGTGTCTCCATAATCCTTACACAAGGGAACCTATCCAGGATGGCTCCACGCAGTCCTCCAGGTCTGCCTTCACTTCTGATTGGTCAGCCACACTTTATAATGCCAGTCCTTCCTATCATTCATTGCTCGACATAGTTTTCACTTGGATTACTACTCTGGCGTTTTCTCTCTTATTCTCTCAGGTTACGACTTGGCTTGGCGGACGTCTCTCTCTGGCTCTCGACCCCTGCTTGGACAAACGACCTTACGGAATTCTCCAATCCCAGACTTTGGCTAACGGCAACGACAACGGCATTTCTACACCGGTACCGGCGAGTATTGCTAGCTAAATAACACCTGGCCTGGCAACGCTAAATCACCACACTCCGGACACGCTCCCTTTGCTGCGGGTGCGTGCTTCTATACGTTCCTCACCTCAGTGAAAGGAACGGGTCTGGTCTGCGGGCAGCACCGGCGTAACAAGGGCTACACCATTCACTGTGGGACTCCTCGATCATGCCCAATTCCAACATGTCTATTATCTCCCTCTCTACCAGGTCTTTTCGGCCCTCTGGCAATCTATAGGGACGGGACCGTACTTTTATGCCAGGTTCTGTCTCAATCCTATGGGACACTAAATCAGTCTGCCCTGGCAGTTCAGCAAAAACATCTGGGAACTGGTCACATAATTCTAGTAGGTCTGACCTTTGTTCCGTTGTTAACTGCCCTCCCATGGGAACCTGATGGTCATTGTACGTACTACCCTTTGGAAGTTGTGGACCCAAATCCGTCTCTCCTTCCAGAGGGTGGATGAACAGCGATCTCATCGTTTTCCAGGGTATCAGGAGGTTTACGTGGTAGATTTGTTTACCCTTCCTGGACCCTGGTTGAGAGATCTCATAGTTCACCTCCCCGGTGCGGCGGAGAACTTGGAAAGGACCCTGCCACTTCGCCAGGAGTTTACTCTCAGATGTCGGTAGTAGTAGCATCACTTGGTCCCCAGGTTGGAAGACCCTCAAGCGAGCATTTTGGTTGTACTGCCTTTCTTGACGTTCTTGAGCAGATTGTAGGTTTTCCTTAGCAAACCGACCTATCATGTCTAGGCGGTTTCTAAGGTCCATGACATACTGAAGGGTATTCTTGGAGGGGGAGTACTCCTCCTCCCAGGATTCCTTCAGTAGGTCGAGAATACCCCGAGGTTGGCGTCCATATAAGAGCTCAAACGGGGAGAAGCCTGTGGATGATTGGGGAACTTCTCGTACCGCAAACAACAGGAAAGGGAGAAGTTCATCCCAAACTCGCTTTTCGGTGTCCACAAACTTTCTAAGCATGGTTTTTAAAGTACGGTTAAACCTCTCTACCAATCCATCAGTCTGAGGATGGTAGACTGAGGTCCTGACGGATTTTACCTCCAATAACTTCAGGACATCCTGCATTAACTTTGCCATGAAATTTGTTCCCTGGTCAGTTAACATTACTTGGGGCAGTCCTACCCTAGAGAACAGTTCTAACAGCCTGTGAGCAACCTGTTTATCAGTGGCTTATCTCAGAGGGAAGGCCTCAGGATATCTGGTGGCATAATCTACAACAACGAGTATAAATTTATGTCCCTTCGCAGAGGGTTCTAAAGGTCTGACCAGATCTACCCCAATTCTCTCGAATGGGACGGCTACCAAGGGCAGAGAGACCAAGGGAGCCGGCTTCTGTCCTTTTTGGCTAGTTAACTGGCATTCAGGACATGTCTCACATAGTTTCATGATGTCACCATGTATGCCTGGCCAGTAAAACCGGGACGAGATGCGGTCCGTGGTCTTATCTCTGCCCAAATGACCACGCCATGGGAGAGTATGGGCTAGGGTGAACACTGTTTTAATCAACCCTTTAGGGACTAGCATCTGTCGAATGACCTCTCTGTTTGTGTAACCTTATTCACACGATATAGAATGTCATATAACAGTTCAAAATGTGGAAACACTTTTACACCTTGTTCGTCCATTATCTTGTTGTTGACCTGTACCACCTTCTCATATTGTCTAGCCAGAGCTGGGTCTTCCCTCTGCCTCTGACGGAAGTCAGGAAGATCCAAGTCTGGCAAAATTCCCGTATCTATCTGTTCCCCACCCTGGTCATCTCCGGCCATGACCTGCAGTCTTTTGGGCTAACTAATGTTACCTAGAGTCCCAGCCTTTCTTAACCAGTCCTCTTTTTCCGCACGTCTCTGTTTACGTGTCTTTGGGACGTGGGGTCTCCGGGGGGAAATCTCTGAGGAAAAAGGAAACAAGTCTCCAGGCTTTTCCGGAACCAGAGAAGTAGGCTCCGTAGGAGTAGGGGCCAACAATGTTTTGAAGTAGGGCCAGTCTCGGCCAAGTAGAACAGGAGCAGGTAGCCAGGGAGCAACTCCCACTGGTAGGCTAGCCTCTTGATCCTTTATACGCAGTAGAACGTTTGCAGTCGGGTATCTCTTTGTATCCCCATGGATACATTCGATATTTCAAGGAGAGTCATAGGATAGTCTGTTTCTTAGAATTAGGCCCTCTAGGATCAGGGTTTTTCCAGATCCCGAGTCCAGCATGGCTTTTACTATTTTCCCCTCCAAAGATGTTGGGACTAACCATGGATTGTGGTCCCCTCGGAGAGAAGCTGTGGCAGTGGTTCTGCCATATGAACAGTCCATCTCCTCATCTCCTGAGTCCGCAAACTCGGTCGTCAGTGGAAGCTCTCGACGGGGTTCGGTGTTTGGACTTCTCCGCTGTTGGATGGGATCCTCCCTTCTGGTTGGTGGTGGTATCCTCTCCACCGGATGGGTGACGGAAGCCCAGGTTTTCGGGGAATACAGTGGGTGGTGGCCTCCCTTGAGTGATCAATAGCCTCGGACCCGGGACGGGCATCTCTGCGGGAGTTTGTACCAGGAACCCTCCGAGATGGGAAAGGGTCTTCCGATCGGGTTGACTGGACCTCCCGAGCTGGCGGGTTGTAGACCCCTCGATTGTCTGCTCGCTTGCCTCTGGTATCACCGGAAGCAACTGGTGTTTGCACGGACCGTTCCCAGCTATCCTGTTGGGTGTCGTCGCCAAGGAAGTTTTCCACCAAGCGGACTGCTGAATCCAGGAAAAATGCAGCATGTCTTTTTACCCAGGAGTGGGAGGAGGGGGGCAGTATCTGTATGAATTGCTCGAGCACAAACTGTTCAAGGATCTCTGCCTGGGTATGCTTCTCTGGTTGTATCCACCTGGTACATAAGTCTACTAAGCGGTGGGCTACGACCCGGGGTCTGTCTCTGTTTGTATATTTGACTGTCCGGAACCGCTGACGGTAGGTCTCTGGAGTAAGGCCTAGGCGATCCAGAATAGCAGCCTTTAGTTGCTGATAGTCCATGACCTCGTCTGCTGGAAGAGCTTGATAGGCTGCCGGAGCTTCTCCTATGAGGAGTGGAGCCAGAGTCGTAACACAGCGTTCAACTGTCCAGCCGTGGGCCGTGGCTACCCTTTCAAAAGTGAGGAGAAATGCCTCTGGGTCGTCGGTTGGCTTCATTTTAGGCAGCATCACCGGTGGGTTATTTGGAATCCCTGGTCTGCCTGGGGCTGGGCCTTCGACCAGCAGTTGGAGTAGCTTTTCCTCTCGCCGGGCCTGTTGCTCAACTTGCTGGGCTTGTCGCTCAGTTTGCTGAGCTTGATGTTCTGCTTGCTTGACCTGCCATTCTATTTGACGGGCCTGTTGCTCAGCTTGCTTTTCTGCTAGCTAGAGCTGTTGCTCAAGGAACTGAGAAAAAAAATTCTCCTTTTTTTTTCTCCTGTGTGGCCCTTCAGATACAGGGGCCGTCCAACATCCCACTTCTGACACCACCTGTGGCAGGACGGCCTGTAGCCGATGTCAGGGAACAGTCCACACGTATAGTTTCAGGATAATGAAAACGTTCAGTGGCTTTATTTCTCCACAGCATACATAACATGCGGGTACACTGTCTCTTTAAACAAAACAAAACCTGCTCCACATTGGGAGATCTGACTAACACACCAGGCCTATCTAGCAGGCT